>NC_056729.1:755166597-755244097 GCF_019279795.1 Protopterus annectens | reverse complement strand
TAAAAGAAATGAAAAAGGTTTGATAGGAAAGTGGTGAAAAAGGGGCACAATGAGGGAAAGACAGTAGGGAAAATAGCAGGGATGTGCAGGACGGGTGTAACGAAGGTCCACAGCTGCCCATTTCTTCTACAGCAACAGCTGTGCATATACACTGATTTGGAGGTAGATTTGGACACTCATATTCCTGAGAGAGGGGTAAGGGCAACAATAATATGTTGTGAAGCCAATTAGACCAGATTGTATTTGTCCAGTGGACATAAGTGCGAAATGGACAGCTATGTATGGGGCAAGATTTTTTGGGAACAGATTGGCCTTTGTTTTTTTCAAGTGAGAGTGGGATGTTGTGGAGGGATAATAGGTACATTTGGGGGGGTAGGTTTGGTAGTATTACAGACAAGACAGAAAAGACAGCATACAGGGGTGGTATAAGACACATGTAGGGGGGGTAAACACTTTGGATGGGGAGGGGTGTTTGGAAGTTGGAAGCCAATGAGCCCCCTAGTGGAAACAGTGGGACTGAGGTCCCCACCCATGGGCAGTCACTACTGCACCTTCACAGCACCTAAGGTGGCTGTGCTGGGGGCGGAGTAGGGGGGCCAGTCTGACCCTCTAGTTGAACCACTTGACCCTTTAGCTGACATAGCAGATCTCCAAACTTCTTGCGCAACTCGCTATGCACTACTCCCCAGACCTGGCGACAGGTGACAGTGTCCAGTCTGCACCTGCTCCCAGTGGGAGCAAGCCCCTTCACCTGATGCGGTTCCACCTGAAGGTGGTGTAGGACCAGCAGATGTGGAGATCCCAGGGTGGGCCCCAGACGTGCTGGTGCCCGGTGCCACGGCCATATGAGGTGGGAGAGGTGGGTCTGCTGGGACCGGCCTTCCCAAACGTGCTATGATGTTTCAATTTTACAACATATGTGGGTTAGTAATAGTCAACACATTGCAGGATTAGGTATAACAGCATGCATAGATATTCTCATTAACCCAAAACACCAGATATGGAACAGTTGCATAGCAAACAGAGCACATGCATATATGGAGCCACAGTGGCCATTGCAATAGCATGGAGGTAAATTGATGGCAGCATGCCACCAATATGGGAGTATTTCAACATGGCACATGCATAGAAACAAATTTAAATATTTATCAAACAATAGGACATATGTCCCAACAGTAGATTTAATGGAGCACATACCGATTGAGTTGTGTATTTACTTCATTGTTGCAGATATGGTGGGGGGGAGATGTCAAATAACAACTAGTATATTCCTGTAGTTCTCATTACTTTCCTACTCGGTGCTGTGATCTGTACCTTACAAGTATTAGTACACTACCCTATGCCTTTAGTTTGGACAGTGATATGGATGTAGACAAATATATACATGAACTGAGTTTTACCTGCATTATACACCTCTTACCTGGTATACCTGTGAAGGTATTGTTTGTTAACACTACCTGACTGTTTCTATACATATTCCCAGATTCCAGGTTGATGTTATGCACATACCTGTCCATCTCTTATTGCACACACTCTGGGCATGTCTTGACAACATGCAGGTGAAACCGGGACATATTTTGACTATTGCCCTCATAAACCTTTGGTGAGTTGTACAATGACAGGTTTATTTTCACTGACATTTTCCAAATATGTACAGGACCGACAGTCAGTTATATGACATTAAATGCTGCTACATGTCAGAGATTAGCACGCTGATATGCCAGAGGGACAGGATAATAGCCATCAGATATGGGCCAATTGACTAGACTTTCTGGACAATTCTGTACACTTGTGGGGTATGATTCTGCATACAGCTTACTACCACTCCCAGGATTCAAACCATGGCTGTGTCTGCTAAAAATAAAACAGTATCCATCACAGTTGAGTGTGCTATATAGATATTGCCATGTACCTCTTCTCTGATTTCTGTCTATAAGTTTCCCATGGTATTACAATCTGACCTTGTAATTACAACAGTCTTAGACAGGGTTTCCTAGACAGTTTTATTATGTAGCACAGTGTGGATGACAGTGATGAGTAATACCTTATTATTCTGAGAAACTGCAACACTAACAATGCTATACAATACCAGAGTAAACACTGCCAGTCCAGAATTTCAATCTTTTATTTCTAGGCACATTTTTCGTATCTGACAGACCTGTGGGGGCAATGTTTGTTAGCACTGCCTGATTGTTGCCACACATATTACCAGATTCCACATTAGTATAATGTACATACATCTCACTCTGTTACTGCACACACTCTGGTCACAGCTTCAAAACATGGGGCTGGAGATGGGACATACCTGGCTTATTACTCTCATAACATTTTGGGGAGTTGCTATAGTGACAAGTTTGTTCTTATAGATGTCTGGCAATCAGCTGTATGTCATTCTTTGCTGCCTAAATGTCTGGGATCATCCCACTGATTTGCCAGGGGGCAAGGTGACAGGCAGCAGACATGGGCCAATTAACTGGACATTCTGGGCATATCTGTATAGTTGTGGGGTATGATTATGCATACAGCTTACTATCACTCCCAGTATTTGAACCATGGCTGTGTGTGCTAAAGATACAACAGTTCACATCTCAGTTGAGTGTGCTGTATGAATTATGTTGTCTATCTTTTCACTGTTTTCTGTCTAAGTCTCTCTCAGTTGTACAATATGATGTCTAGTGATTACAATAGTCATATACAGACATTCCTACATATTTTTTTTATGTAGCACAGTGTTGGTAACAGTGCTTAATACAACAGTACTATTACGAGATTGCAATTCTACATTACCATATGATACCAAAGTAAACACATGCAGTCCAGCAGTTAGACTTTATTGTTAGGCTGTTATCCTTTTATTTACATACAACCTATATGAGACTCTTCCTGCCATATTCTCTGGTGTATTCAGAACATGCATTTAGCAATACAGGTTTTATACTGGCAATTAACTTACTGCTACTTTTAGATTTATTTTTTATGACAGTACATGCAAGAGTATTACTAACCTGCCTTGCGACGCAACCAGTGCAATCTACAGGCATGGACTTCCCGGTTCGCAGCCCGCTCATCTGCCACCGTAAAAGACATAAGAGGAATATTTAGCCATACCTATCCATAATATACATGAGATGGCAATTATTAAACAGGTAGTGAACTGATACTTATAAATAGCTGGGACATCCCCCGTCCTCCTAGCCTCTTGGATCCACTGATCCAAGAGATCCCTCTTTCTCTGCTTTAGGTTGGCATAGTGATGCCTGACCTGCTCACCAGTTCAAGGTATGCCAGTGGCACTGGTGAGGTCATAGGCGAGGTGATCCCAGGCTTCCACTTTATATTGAGAACCCTGGTACTGACCCTGCAGCAGTCTCTGGTCATGGTCTTTCACAAGGAGTCCTGCCATTACTTTGGACTCCTGCATGCCCCAGCGCTGCTCCTGAATGCACACTCCCTCTTCCATACCAGTCATAGTACCTACAGGAGGAAGCTGCAACCAGTTATGAGATGTATTCCCACATGTTGGGTTTAAATAGGGCTGATTTCCTGCACTTTACCGTGATTGGACTGTTTTGAAAATGCTAAGCTATGGGCAAGCCTGCTTAACTAAGGTAGGCATTGCTTAAAAGGGTATACCAATGGGCAAACTAATTTAGCTGGCCTACACATTGCTTACACTTAGTAAGCAGGGCTGTGCATAGCTTAGTGTTGCTTAAATTTTAATTTGCATACCATTTTCTGTTTGGCATTGATTTATTATTCATTACATGTTATATATATGTTTGGTATCCATGGTTCATGTGTACATACACTGTATGGAGTCCTTGTGTTTATTAGGGGATTTCAATACTTTGTCACAATAATACCTCACATTTGGACTTAATGCAGTACTCCAGTTTACATATTTATGTTATGTAGTAGGTTATATAACATAAGACTGTATATACATTCCTTTCACATGTTAAGTGCAATATTCCTATAGTGTGGATCTGTTTGGTGATACCTCAGTCTAATGTACTGCTGTAATGTCTTAGTGGTTAACTACTGTGACGATAGTGTACAGGGTCCTGGGTTCAATACCTGCAAGGGCTGTTTGTTTTGTTTCTGGCCAGAACAGCGGCTGTTGCATACAGAGTGATTAAGGCACTTTTAAGCAATTGTAAGCGGGTTTGTGAGGGTTTGCGCAAAGGTAAGCAACACTAACTTCCAGTTAAATATACTTACAGAGAGTTAGTTTCAATATTGCTTAACCTGTGTGCGCATTGTTTACCTCCATGCAAACGGGCTTAAACCCGCTTACTACTGCTTAAATATACTTACTCCTGCTTACTACTGCTTAATAATGCTTACTCCTGCTTACCCCCACAGTAATTTAGACAGAAATGTAAAATGGTTCTTGGGAAGGTGGTGGATTTGGCCACTCTATGGATTTATCATTCATTGCACATTATACCTTCAATTTGTATCCCTGATTCATGTGTACATATACTATATGGGGCACTTGTGTTAATCTGTGGATTTTACAACATTATGACAATGACACCTCACATCTGCATTTAATGCAGTACGCCAGTTCACAAATGTATGCTATTTAGTAGATTATGCAACAAAAATATTGTTCATAAAGTGATTTGACATGGAAAATGGATTGTACTGGAGTGAGACTTGAATGAGGAATGACTGCTCGTAAGGTGAATGCTCTGACCACTACACTATTGCAGTACTGCTTCATTTAAATATATCTTGATATTTATCCTCTTGTACCATTTAAGCTGCAGTATACATAGCTAAGCAATGGGCAAACCAGCGGACCCACAGTTACATTTTATCTGTTTAAAAAAATAAATTAACTTGTTTATATTATTATATTTTTAACTATTGCTCTTCTACACTTGGGGGGATGTTGCTGGGGGTATGCAACCACCTATGAGTAGTTTTGCCCATTCGTATTGCTAAACTGCTGTTCTTGATTGCAGGGGTGTGTATATTCTTAGAGCTCTGCTCTCAGACATGCCCCCTGCACTCGTACATGCTCCGTGTCCATTTAGGAGCTCAGGCAAAGCGCCTTCATTAATATGCATGGCACACTGCCATGCTGCTCCTAAATGGTCACTTCCATGCAGGACTAAGTTAGTCCTGCATGGAAGATTAGTGAATGCTGGGGACTGTTGTTAAACTACAAAATTATATTTTGACTCAAGAATGTGAAAAGATAGCATTGCAGTTTTTAACTGCAGCTTTGCCAGGGTGTAGTCTCCTAAATACATTTGCACTTTTGTAAATGTTAGGCTGGACATTTTGTTTGTAATATGGGGTAAGACCAACTCTGTGACTGCTTGTGAACATGCCTACAGGAATACATAACAGAGACATGCTGAAAAACATACATCAAACCAGGCAAGTAAAAAGACATCTCACACGTTTGTTTTGCTATTCTTCTCTCTTCATCTTTTAATACAAATTTTAAGAAGCCAACAGATAAACTGTACATTAAATGCAGTCACCCAGTGGAAATTTCCAGCTTGGATGGAGGTGGTAAAAAATAGACAGCATGATGCTTGTAGCTATGACATAATTGAGGGGAAGGAGGCAACAACTTTCATATTGTGGGAAAAAAGGCTTATTCTTAAAAAAAATTGAACACTTCCAGTTGTCTCAAGGTGTCTCCAAGAAGGTGTTGCAATGGATTTGAGTGTAGGATAGGAAGCACAAGTAACATCTATATCTAGGTAACTATAGGTGATGATTGACATGGATTAAGGAAGAAATAAAAGGGGGAAAGAAATATGAAGCAGAAAAAAGGAAAAAGACAAATAACACAAAGTTCTCCGGGTAGCTAAATGGGAAAAAGGGAAGGAAGAAAGAAGGAAGGAAGGAAGGAAGGGTGGTCTAGAAATGTACAATTTATAGAGAAGCAAAAACAAAAATACAAGGACTAACAGAGCAGGAAGAATGTAAGAAACATTCAGACTTAAGGGTTTTTGCAAAAACATATATCTGTGCCTGCTTTTGTACGCATATAATCAGGACAAAAAAAGATTACCATGAAGTAACAAGTCAACAAAAAATAATCAAGAGAAGACAGGTGAAGTGAAAGTGAAGCAGAGGGAAGAAAGAATGAGTGGACAAAATAGTTAAAAATGAGACATGGTGAAACAACACTGCAAAGCAAACAAAACTATTGCAGGAGTCCTTCACCTCAGTATTTTACTGAACAAAAAGAAGTTTTGTACTTACCATAATGTTCCATGTTTGTAGTCCATCTCGCCTACATTCTTGCTGGATGGGGTTTGGAGCTGATATTCAGCTCTGACTCGGCCGATACTGAAGCTTGAGAGTTTTTACTGGCTTGAAGCTAGCCCATCTCCCATGGTGCCTCATGGGAATTACCCAGATCTAGTTTGCAAGAAAGTAATAAGTACCTATCAGGTAAGAAATATCAGAGCTGCATATATACAGATAAAGGATTTTGAAATATAATCCATGCCAGGTGGACAACAAAAGAGGACCAGCTCAGACAGCACCAGTATAGTCCACCAGATCCCCCAGAAACAGGAAGGGGGTTGGAGGGAGGGATGCAAGAATGTAGGTGAAATGGACTACAAACATGGAATGTTATGGTAAGTACAAACTTCTTTAAGTTATGTAGTCCTGTCTCACCGTATTTCTTGCTGGACGGGACAGCATCCCTAGCACCTATATCCTGGGTGGCTCAAGTGAAGAGACTCTTTAGCACAGTGAACCCAAAGGAAGACCTGTCCCGGGAGGCCAAATCCAATTTGTAATGAGTGACAGAAGTATGTGGTCTTGCCCAAGTAGCTGCTGCACAAATAGTACCAACTGGGAGCCTAGCCCTAAAGGCACATGAAGTAGATACAGCTCTAGTAGAATGACCTTTGACTTTGATGGGTAATTGTTTGCCAGCTGATTCATAAGCAAATGAAATGCAATCCGAAAGCCATTTTGAAAGAGTAACTTTAGAAACAGGCAAGCCCTTCTTGTTGTCAGAAAAGGAAACAAATAATTGATCTGATTTTCTGAATTATTTAGTCCTGTGTAAATAAACTCTGAGAATTCTGTGAATGTCTAACTGGTGTAGTCTATACTCAGATTTATTAGAGTGGTTTGGAAAAAACACAGGTAGTTCACTAGTAGTATTCAGATTGTGCTCTGAGCATACCTTGGGAAGAAAGGAAGGGTTTGTCCTGAGTGAGACTCTATCCTTGTGGAAAATAATGTAAGGAGGTTGAATAGCAGTTCTGAGACTCTCCTAGCAGATGTTATGGCTACTAAGAATAGTGTTTTCCATGAAAACAATTTTGGGTCTGATGAAGAGGATGGCTCAAAGGATGCAGACATCAAAGATGAGGGGACTAAGTTCAAGTCCCAGGGTTCTAATGGCTGTTTGATTGGAGGCCTGAGAAGAACTCCTTTTAGTAAGGTTTTACACAAGGAGTGCTTCATGATTGAATTTCCCATGAAGCCAAAATGGAAAATTAGAAATGGCAGCTAACTGAACTCTAACTGTAGCGGCTGTCGCTCCTTCATGAAAAATAGATGCTAGGAAGGATAAGATAGATTCTATAGGAGCCATATATGGATCTAAGCCCCAGTTCATAGCCCAAATAGAAAACCTTTTCCATTTGCTGGAGTATAGTTTCTGAGTGGAAGGTTTATGGGATGAAATTAGAATGTGTTTGATAGAAGGGGATAGAAGAATACACCTGGCTATTCGTAGAACTGGAGCAGCCATACTGTCAATTTGAGGGTGTTGATGGTGGAGTGGAACTGTCCTGAGTGATGAATCAGGAGATCTGGAGATGGGTACAGAATCCATGGTTCCTCCAAAGGTAGGGTCACAGGAAGGGAAACTAAACTTGTTGAGGCCAGTAAGGAGCCATGCAGAACAAGGAGCTCCTCAACTGTCTTGCTTTCTGTATTACCTTTGGAATGAGAGTTAAAGGTGGAAAGGCATAAAGAAGTCCCGGTGGGCCAATCGTGAACTAGAGCATCCCTGGGGGACATCCCCAGATGGGGAATGAGGGCAAAGTAGCTGCTGCATTTGATGTTCAGGTGAGTGGCGAATAGGTCGCAGCAGGGCTGGCCTCATCTGTGAAAGATCTCTTTCGCAACTTTTAGATTCAGGGACCACTTGTGAAGCATCAGAATTGCTCAGCTGAGTTTGTCTGCTATAACACTGGATTTCCCCAGGATGTGCATTGCTATCAGGAAGCACTGAGTATCCATAGCTCATTTCCAAACTCTTAAGGCCTCTCTGCAAAGCGGGTAAGATTTGATTCCCCCTTGTTTATGTACCACATGACAGACATGTTGTCTGACTGTATCGCAGTTTTCCAGGTGGGAAGGGAGCTGTGAAGTGCTTGCAATGCATAAAGCACTGCTCTCATCTCCAGAACACTGATGTGCAAGTGGTTCTCGTGGTTCTGCCAAATACCTTGGACTGTCATCCCAGATAATGCCCCCCCCACCCTCTCTGGGAAGTGTCTGTGGTCAAAACTGCTTTCTCTTGGGGAGGAACAAGTGGATGACCTAGAAGAAGTTGTTCTGTGTGCAACCACCATGTCAGATCCTTTTTGCAGGTGTTTGTTATAAAAATCTGGTGAGACAATGGAAGGTCTTGCATCAACCATTGGGCAAATAACAGCCACTGAAGTATACTCATGTGTAGATGAGCAAGAGGAACTAATAGGATGGAGGAAGCCATGGTCCCTAGGACTTGAATGACTACTTTGGCCTGAACTTTTTGTTTGTTTAACAAGGATCTGACTTGACTGTGTAGAGAGTCTACTCTTTCTGTTGTTAGTCTTGCTGACATGGTGGTTGTGTCTATTTCTGAGCCTAAGTATACAATGTGCTGCGAAGGAGATAAGACTGAATTTTTTAGGTTGACAGTGATGCCTAGACTGGCGCATAAGGATAGAGTCTCGTCCCTGGTTCTGATGAGTTGATGCTTGGTGGTAGCAGTGAGGAGCCAGTCGTCTAGGTATGGAATCAACTGGAATCCTGGACATCTCAGGTGAGACGTTACCACTGCCATGCATTTGGTGAACACTCTGGGGGCTGTAGTGAGACCAAAGGGCAGTGTTCTGAACTGAAAATGACTGGCTCCCAGCCAGAAGTGTAAGTGTCTCCTGGAGCACCTGTCCATTTTGATGTGGTAGTATGCATCCTGGAGATTGATTGAGCACATCCAATTGTCTTTCCCGATAAAGGGAAATATCAACTGCAGAGTGACCATTCGGAACTTAAATTTCTTTACATACTTGTTGAGCCTGCTGAGATCTAGGCTTGATCTCCAGGCCCCTGTCTTTTTTGGAACTGAAAAAAATCAAGAGTAAGTTCCGGATCCTACTTGATCTGTGGGGACTTTTTGGATGACACTTTTTTGCAGAAATGAGATGACCTCCGATGTTGCACGGTCTAGTTGGATAGGTGGTACATCTGGTAGAGACTGGTTTGTTGGAAGGTCGGAAACAAAGGGATCAGGTAACCTCTGGATTTTATGGTGTGTACCCAATGATCTTGTGAGATGGTAAGCCAGGCACTTGGGTACAGCAATAGACGACCCCCGACTGCCTCCAGAGGTGGACAGTTGGGCAACCCCTCAGGGGCGATGGAAGGGCAATCAGAGAAAGTTTCTCTGTCTCCCTGATGCTGCAGAACTCCTCTACCATGAGGGTGGTGCCTTCCATGATATCCTCCCCCTCTGCCCTAGGAGAGGGTTGACCTTGTGCCTGAGGGAAACTTTTTTGAGATTTACAGAGCTACATTTTCCCTCCTGTATTACCCTTGGGATAGGGTCTAGACAGGAGGAAGAAACACAGATGTAAGAAAACTATGTTATGTGCTAAGCTTCAAAAATGTAGCCACAGTGCACCCTGCATGAAGAAAGCAGATAAGCAAAGGATTTTAAGACTGTGTTTGATCTCAAGCTCAGAGACAGGATGTCTGGGCTAGGAAATTCTTTCTACTGTTTTAAGACAGACATAATTATAAGGTTTTACATGTAAAGTGTATTTTATTGCTGTGGCTTCCTGGCAGGTGCAGATTACAAATAGAAATGTTAAAAAAATTAAGATCTGTGAGCCTGGGAAACTTAAGTAGAAGTGTCAAGAATGATGTAATCTGAAACGACTCAACAGTAATGTGTATCATCAATTTAAGACTTTCTCAGAGAGAAAAAATTAGCATTTTGTATTGTGTTCTGAAGCTGACAACAACTCACCAGCACTTTGCCTTGTAAGTAGAATTTAGAACACAGTTTCTTTTAGAGTCAGATAGGAGTATATCCAGATTAGTCTAGGTGTTTTCTACATTTATGTCAGACTATCCTACAATATTGTTTTAAAGTATTTTCCTGTGATTTCTGAGCTCTCTATTAGCACTGTGTTGAATTGATGAAGATTGCCTTGTGTTTTTATTATTTATTATTAAATATTTCTAAACCTTTCAACTGTGGCTGTTTTGTGTAGAGATAATTTAAGCTCTTAAAGTACTTGCATGTATTTGGGGATACTGTATAAGCCACTCCAATAGCCTTAGCCCTGGGTTACACTTACTATTTGGATAACAGTAATAGCACACAGTGGAATTGGTCACCCTTTGGGAAGGCCCTTATACTAGCTGATAAGTAGTGGTTGGTGGCAGTGATTTCTGCCTTATAGTCTAGGCAGGAAGGGGAATAGCTGGAGAACCTGTGCCAGCCTTCCTCAGCAATGTCTGTGTGTTTGTATATAATTAATATCTGAAGGTGTGTATGTCAGCTACTTGGGCAAGGAAATGAAGCACTGGGTAGACAGGGAGGGTGCTGGAGGTTTTGGCTTGACCACTCAGCTGAGATCTGTACCCTATAGCTGTGCCAGTGGGGAGTCTTATTGGGAATCTGGAGAGAAAGGGAGAAACCAGCCCCAGACTGACTGTGATCTCTGTGTGCTCTTAAGGGAAATTGTGCTTTACTGTGTGTGTGTGTGTGTGTGTGTGTGTGTGTGTGTGTGTGCGCGTGTGTGTGTGTGTGTGTGTGTGTGTGTGTGTGTGTGTGTGTGTGTGTGTGTGTGTGTGTGTGTGTGTGTGTGTGTGTGTGTGTGTGTGTGTGTGTGTGTGTGTATGTGTGTGCTTGCTATTTTTCCAATGTGGACACCCCTCACTGGTGTTAGTGGTGAGGATTGAGGCTCTTTGATTACTGGACCAGTGCACGGGTGTCACATATTAATTGTTTGGCAGTGGTGGAATAGCCACATCAGATATTAATTGGTTTATAGTGGTGAGATAGCCACATCATATATTAATTGGCTTGTAGTGGTGTGGACATTGAATTCCTGTAGTTTGTGTACAGTGATCACTGAAGGTGTTTTTGTACTTTAAATCAGCCATGCAGTAAGCATTTAAAGTTCAGATCACAATTGTTTTATTTCTTTGGTTAGCTTAGTTAGTCAGGGAGAGCAGGCAAGCATGTCAGCAGAGGAGTATGGCAAGCTGACAAGGAGCCAGTTGGATGAGATGTGCCAGGCTAAAGGACTGGTGCATGGAAACCTGAATAAAGCAGACATGATTGTAGCTTTGATTACAGCTACATCAGAGAATAGCAACCAGGAGGATGATCAGACTGGCCGTGGAGATATACCACACTCAGAGAATCGACAGCTCAACTTTTCTACAGAGGACTTAAAAATCCATCTGGTGTTAAAGAGACTTGAGTTGGAGGCCAAGTGGTTGGAAATAGAAGCAGCATAGAAACTGCAATGTCTACAGGCTGAGGAGAATGAGAAACTGCTATGCCTGGAAGCTGAGGAGAAGGAGAGGCAGAAGCAGCATGAAAAGGAGATGCTGACTCTTCACCAGAGTCATGGAGGTAATGGGGAAGGGAGTAACCGAACCCCAGAAGCAACAAAGGACAGAAATTTCTTCCACAGTTTACAGAGGGGGATAATTTTGATAGTTTCATTCACATGTTTGAGAGGGTATGTAAGCAGTATGATGCTGACCAAAGGCTCTGGGTACGGTTCCCGACCCCCCTTACTCCATGATAAAGCTGTAACTATATTGCCCAAACTGTCTGACAATGATTTCTTAAATTATAATGCTGTAATGAATTGTTTGCTAGGAATTTTTAAACTAGCACCTGAAGCTTATAGGAAAAACATTTTGTGAGCATAGACTCAAGGCAGATGAAAGTGTGTGTGAATATGTTGTTGAACCAAGCACTTATTTTCATAGGTGGGTGAGTGGATGTCAGGTCACCACTTCTGAAGGGCTCACAGACCTTTCGGTGAGGGAACAATCCCTTAGCACTTTGCCTGAGGATGTGAGGATCTTGTTAGCTGATAGACAATGCTCTACTTCAGATGAGTTGGGGAAGAAGGGAAACCTATACTTAACAAGCAGGGCATCCCTGCACAGGAAAGGGACACTCACTGCTTCTCATAGGTCTAAGGGAACCCATGATGGGCAATCTAGACTGCCCTTACACAATCTGCCAGTAGCAGTGGAAGCTACTAGTACACATCCAGGACCTAGGGTTAAATTTTTTGAATGCAACCAGTGGGGCCATGTAACATACAGATATCCACGGAGGCAAGAACAAAAGATGAGGGAGCTAGTAAGTGGGAAGGACAAAATGCCAATGGTAGGTTGTCGTGAGACAACAGGGGTACCAAACTACCATCCTGCAGATGTCCTGATAGGGAAGGGTTTTGATGAGGCAGTACCATGTGTTTATGCAGTTACTCCCAGTCAGGCTTGTAGACAAGCATGTGGGTCTGGTAGCTTGGGGGAGATCCACTCAGACTGCATACTTGCAGCCAGGACTGGTGAGGTGGCTACTTCATGGAGGGACATACCCTGTAGTAGTGAGACTGAAGGTGAGCCACAGCTGCTTGTGGGTACTGATGTTCCCTTGGACAGAGTGACTGCAAGGGCAGATGTGAGTGGTAGTACCCAGGCTGACAGTGAGGCACCGCTGTCAGAGGATACCAGACTTCCTGTGGAAGGGGAGCTGAGAAGGGTTACAAAGAGAGAGTTGAGACAGACTCAGCTCTCAGACCCTACATTACAAGGCCTGAGACAGGTAGCTAGTGAGGCAACGGATTCTCAAGGTAAGGGGGAATCTGTATACTGGGACAAAGGTTTACTGTATAATATGTGGACTCCTGAGGGAGGGCTAGAGGGTGAAAGAATACAGTTTGGTAGTGCCTAGACCCTACTATCTGGCACTGCTAGACATAGCCCATGATATTTTCTTTGCAGGTCATATGGGCAAAAAATGTACAAAGAGACATATTATGCAGAATTTTTATTGGCCTGGGATTTCCAGAGATGTAACAGGGTACTGCAGGACCTGTGAGCAGTGCCAAAAGTTAGGCAAGGGAGGAGACAAGGTGAAAGCTCCTTTGATGCCTTTGCCTGTGATTGAGGAGCCATTTCAGAGGGTAGCTATGGATATTGTGGGGCCTCTGAGTACCCCAAGCTCCACACGGAAAAAGTATATACGAATAATAGTAGATTATGCTACAAGATACCCTGAGGCAGTGGCTTTGTCCTCCATTGAGGCAGAAAAGGTGGCAAATACTTTGTTAGAGATTTTCAGCAGTGTAGCTTTCCCAAATGAAATACTGACCAACAGAGGTGTCAATTTCATGTCAGACCAACTGGCTTGTCTGTGGAAGTACTGTCGAGTGAAGCACCTGAAGACCACCCACTACCATACCTAGACTAATGGTCTTGTTGAGAGGTTAAACTCTACACTCAAGCCCATGCTATGGAGCGTTTGCAGACCAGTTTAAGAGGGAGTGGTACAAATATTTTCCCCATCTGTTATTTGCTTATAGAGAGATTATGCAGGAATCCACATGTTTTTCAACCTTTGAGTTGCTGTATGGGCATAGGGTGAGGGGGGCCTCTATGTTTAATTCATGATGAGTGGGAATGTGAGTGGGAATCTCACAAGGAGTCTGTTGTGGTATATGTCCTAAACCTCAAGACAAGGCTCAGGGAACTCATGGCCTTGGCCCAGAAGAACCTGGAAGAATCCCAACAACAGAAAAAGGTCTGGTATGATGGGAATGCTCAAGCTAGTGGGTATGCTGTAGGGCAGCAGGAAATTGTTCTCATTCCTGTCAAACACAACAAGCTGCAACCAGCCTGGGAGAGACCCTACAAGGAGGTAAGGAAGGTCAGTGATGTTAACTGCATGGTGGAACTGCTAGGCAGGTGGCAGGAGCACAGATTGTACCATGTTAACATGATGAAACCTTACCAGGATAGGGAGGCCCTTGTGCTGAGTATTTTCAGTGGATTGCAAGAAGAGCCTAAGGGAGATCTGGTGACTGAGCTCCTCAGTGAGGCTCAGACTGACACCTCAGTGGAAGGGGTAGCAATGTCCCAGCAGCTATCTTCTACCCAGGGTTGAGAAATCCAAGCAGTGTTACAGAAATTTGGGGACATGTTCACTGGGAAATCAGGGTGCACCTACCTGGTGCAGCACCAGGTGGATACCGGACCCCAAAAGCCTATTAGGTAGGCCCCTTACAGGGTGCCTGAGAGAGTCAAGCAGACTCTGAGGGAGGAGATACAGAAAATGTTGGAACTAAGGGTAATTCAGGAGTCCAACAGTCCCTGTGCCTCCCCAGTGGTGCTGGTGCCAAAGAAGGATGGCAGCACCAGGTTCTGTGTAGACTACAGGAAATTACATTGTCACACAGATTCAGATGCTTACCCCATGCCTAGGACAGATGAAGCCCTAGAGCAGCTGGGTGGGATTAAGTATCTTACCACCATTGATCTTACCAAGGGTTACTAGCAGGTGCATTTGACTCCCAGTGCTAGAGAGAGGTCAGCTTTTGTGACTCCTTTTGGCTTGTATGAGTTCACAAAGATGCCCTTTGGGATGAAAAATGCCCCAGCAACTTTCCAGAGGCTGGTAGATCATATCCTAGCAGGAGCAAGAGGGTTTGCTTTTGCTTACCTAAATGATATTTCCATCTACAGCCATTCCTGGCAAGAGCACCTTCAGCATGCCAGGGAATTGCTAGGCAGACTACAGAGGGCAGTGTTGACCATTAAGCCCAGCAAATGTTAGGTGGGTGTGGCAGAGGTCTCCTACTTGGTACATAAAGTAGGGAGTGGTAAGATCAGGCCAGAACCAACCAAAGTGGAAGCCATTCAGGCATGGCCTGCACCTGTTACCAAAAAGCAGGTGAGGGTATTTTTAGGGACAACAGGCTACTACAGAAAGTTTGTCTCCAGTTATAGTAATATTGCTGCTCCCCTCACAGAACTGATAAAGAAAAACAGGCCAGATTAGTTAATATGGACCACAGCATGTGAGCAGGCATTCCAGAAGATTAAAGAAACTTTGGGAGGACCCCCTGTGTTAGCCAGTCCAGATTACAACAACAAATTTGTTGTGCAGGTGGATGCTTTGAACCATGGGGTGGGGGCTGTATTTAGCCAGATTTCTTCAGATGGAGAAGAATACCCAGTGGTTTATCTCAGTCGTAGCCTCCAACCCAGGGATGAATGCTATGAAGCCGTCAAAAAGGAATATCTAGCCATAGTGTGGGCAGTACAGAAACTTCAGCCTTATATGTATGGAAGGAAATTCACTGTAGTTACAGATCACAGTCCCCTAACATGGTTACATCGAGCCAGCCAGCAAAATGCCAAGTTGCTAAGATGGAACCTAGGGTTGCAAGCATATGATATGTCAGTGGAGCACTGCAGTGGGATTAGCAATGCCAACACAGATAGGCCCTCAAGACGGGGAATGGGGTAAGGTATATCCAGATAGACTCAACCCTCTCAAGCAACATTTCTGAAGGGTCACTTGAAAAATTAGCTTTAGTTCTTCAGGGGATAAGAAATGTCAAGGCTGCCAGCCTAGCTAGCTAGAATTTTATAAATAATTCTGTGTCATTATAAATATTAATATGATCCACAGGATACTTTCACAGATGTAAGAAAACTGTGTTATGTTCTGAGCTTCAAAAATGTAACTACAGTGCACCCTGCTGGAAGAAAGATGATAAGTAAAGAATTTTACAACTGTGGGTGATCTCAAGCTTGGAGACAGGATGTCTGGGCTAGGAAATTCTTTCTACTGTTTTAAGACAGATAATTACTAGTTTTTTACATGTAAAGTATATTTTATTCCTGTGGCTTCCTGGCAGGTCCAGATTACAAAAATAAATGTTAAAATTTTAAGTTCTGTGAACCTAGGAAACGTAGAAGTGTCAAGAATGATGTAATTTGAAATGATTCAGCAGTAATGTGTATTATCAATTTAAGACTTTCTCAGAGAGAAAGATTTAGCATTTTGTTCTGAAGCTGACAACAACTCACCAGCACTTTGCCTTGTAAGTAGAATTTAGAACATATTTTCTGTTAGAGACAGATATGAGTACATCCAGATTAGTCTAGCTGTTTTCTATATTTATGGCAGACTATCCTACAATATTGTTTTAAAGTATGTTCCTGTGATTTCTGTACTCTCTATTAGCACTGTGTTGAATTGATGATTATCGTCTTGTTTTTATTATGTATTATTAAATATTTTTAAACCTTTCAACTGTGGCTGTTTTGTGTAGAGGTAATTTAAGCTCTCAGTGTACTTACATGCCTTTGATGATACTGTGTAAGCCACTCCAATAGCCTTAGCCCTGGGTTATACTTATTATTTGGATAACCATAATAGCACACAGTGGAATTGGTCACCCTTTGGGAAGGGCCTTATAGTAGCTGATAAGTAGTGGTTGGTGGCCTTGATTTCTGCCTTATAGTTTGGGCAGGAGGGGGCATAGCTGGAGAGCCTGTGCCAGCCTTCCCCAGGAGTCTCTGCATGTTTGTATATAATTCATATCTCAAAGTGTGACTGTGTGAGTCAGCTACTTGGGCAAGGACACGAAACACTAGGTTGACAGGAGGATGCCGGAGATTTTGGTTTGACCACTCAACTGAGATCTGTACCATATAGCTGTGCCAGTGGGGTGACTTACTGGGGATCTGGAGAGAAATGGAGAAACCAGCCCCAGACTCACTGTGATCTCTGTGTGCTCTTAAGGGAAATTGTATTTTTCTGTGTGTGTACTTGTTATCCTCCCAATGTGGGCACCCCTCACTGGTGTTAGTGGAGAGGATTGAGGCTCCTTAATTACTGGGGCAAGGCATGGACATCACAGACACTATCATCTACTGATAGTAAACCGTTCCAACAGGGGATAGAAAATTCACACTCCTGGTGTACTTAAAATGGTCTCAAGCTAAATGCTAAAAAGTGCAACATAGAAACGTTCAGAAGAAAAGCCATTCCCACTTCATATGCTATAAATGGTACTCCTCTTCAGACAGACATGGTCATAATCTGTCTTGGTACTTATGTGGACAACTCTGTCTCATTAGATCACTGTATTTCAACCATGGTCAAAAAATCCGTCTGTGTGTCCCAATTAATTTCCACCTGCCTATCTTCAAGATGCAAATAAGTCATCTTGCCACTGTTCGCAAATACGGTCAACAACAGGGCTAAAGGGGCATCAGCAAACTTTTGCTTATTTAGCACTGTACTTTTTCCTTATCAGACCCATAGCTGAAGATAATGTTCCCTTTGCTATGTACCAGTCTAAACATAGTATTTTATTGGAAAGGACCCAGTTATTTTTAATGAAGAAAGTTAAAGGACTTAAATCCTTTATATATTCCTGTAGATTAAAACAGCAACTCTTCTTGGACTCAATAGCCACTACTGCCTTCTCTGATGTGACTTCTGTCTTGCCTTTTGGGCCATGAAAGAACTGATCCGTTTGAACTATAGTTTCATAGGTTCATAGGTGTATACTTGGCTAATGAGCACTTGGGCCCTTATAAACATAACTATGGAATGCAAATGTGACCCACAAATTTAATTTGTATAGGGCATGATTTGCTGTCTGCCTCTGCCCATCCAAGACATAGGCACCAGACCAGGGGTGAATTTCCGATTATCAATTAATTGGTCCAAGTTGCCTTTAAATAAGATTTGGGAGGAACTCTGCTTCACATGGATGAGGAGCTTGTTCCAGATAACAGAACCTGTAGCTCTGTAAACTCATGAACTTGGGGCTCAAGTCTACTAAACAAACAAATAAACAAGACATCTGGTGAGATATGTACCTAACTCAATGTATTCTATTCCCAATGTGTAGAATTAGTTACTACTATAGGTTAAGTAAAGTACTTTATTCTATCTATCTATCTATCTATCTATCTATCTATCTATCTATCTATCTATCTATCTATCTATCTATCTATCTATCCTGTGTTGACTGGGTTAGTCACATTAGGCTAGTGATGTCTTTTCAGGGGAAACCCAAAGGGGTATTTATATGACTAGGAGAAATTTGCCCAGGGAATTGGGGAACGTCCCCTACTCTTTTTGAAAAGTGTTGTGGGATATTTTATATCCACCAGAACAAAAAGCAACTCATGCAGGTGAGATCTCAGTTTAAAGTCTCATCCAAAGGATGGCATGCTCATAAGTGCAGCACCCCCACCATGTTGCACTGCTGTGTAAGAAATCCAGTCATCTGGAGTTGGAATAGAATCCACAGACTTCAGATCTTACAGCACAAAAGTTACATGTCCACCTGTTGAACTACTGAAACTACTAAAGAATGGATGGGTAAACACACATTTACTCCAGGGTTATCATGTGTGACCCTGATCGATTTGGGGAGGTAAACCCTTTTAAGTGCTTGTAAAGGGTGTCAAAAACTGCCTACTTAAAGATGTAATGACTAAGAACCTTATGGTCATGTGATCCCTTTCCTAGTAGTATTACCGTATTCCTGTGTAACAGTGTTAATAGCTGATGTGAAATATGCTTATTAGTAATAGAGTGATGTTTTACCTTTGATAATTGTGGTAGTTGATATCTGAATAAGGCCTGGTAGAAACTGGCTAAGCAGAATTCTATTTACATTAGGAGAAAAGAAAGAGATGAAATCAGCAAGAAAGAATAGTATTGCTTTAGAGTTGAATTCAGCCTCATGTCTTGGTGAATATCTTCACGTGGTGGACCCTATTTTTTACGAACTCTCATCAAAATGACACTGATATATAGACTGTACTTTTATATATAATGTAGAAAGGTAGTTAAAAAATAAAAAAAGAAGCCTGGGTGCACAAGTCCTATGATAATAAGTGCTCACTCCTGGTTTATGTACTGGTGCTAGGACTGGAAAATAAATCGAGTGTAGAATCATCAGGCCATGGAAAAATTCCTGTCATAGGGTTAGGCCAGGGACAGGGGGAGGATGCCTCCCCCTCCATAATAGAAGGAAGTAGTCCACAAAAAACACAAAAAACAACAAGCCAACCAAGAGGCACAGAGATGATAAAGGAGACTATTGAGGTTAAGGAAGAAATTATGTGCTGTTACTATTACTCAAGAAATCCAGAATTTCCAGACAGAAGATATTTAGGAAGAGTAAGAGAGAAATTAGAAGAGAGAAAAATAGTTGCACAAGAAAAACAGTCAAAAGCTTCAGATAAAAAATTAAGTATCTTAATTCAACAAATCGTGGAAAAATATCATGTCGATGAAGATACCCCGGCATCCAAGAAAAAAGAGCAACAAAGAAAGTTGGAAAAGACAGTGACCAAAAAAAGAGTTGTTTTTTTTCAAAGGTATAAGAAAGAAAATTGGACACAGGAAAGTAAAATGGGTCTGATATGATACAGTGTTTATTCAAAGAAGAAAACCAAACTAATCAATGAAAAGCTTCAAAGATATTAAAAGAGAAATATAGACAAAGGCTTCCAAATATGGCAAATTTCACAATACAAAAAAAAAAAAAAACAGGATCACAAAGGGTAAATGTAATGACAAGTAAGATTAGTGAGGTAGAAATGAAACAAATGGGAACTGAAGCAATAGCTCACATGTGAAATGCAGGGCTTGGTGTAGAAACTCCTACACAGATAGTGTCAAACTGTTGAAAGGACTGGGATATTCCATGTAGAGGCAGTTGGTGGTGGCCTAGTCTATCTGAGTTGCAAAACACATAAGAAAGCTGTAAATGTAGTTGTCTTGTTGACCAGAAAGCTTTGAAGCCAGTTTCCTGTGTTTTAAGCACCTGTGTAAATGTGGCACATTTGTGGTATAATTCTAGGGGATGCAGTATTTGTCAGCATGGGAGGACATAGTTAATAATCTATGTTGCTTTACCAGGGATGGTCTGTACATGACCCCGCTAGACTTAAAAATATTGGCTAAAACATTATGCTCCATCATAGAGCCATTTTCCAACAATACCAAATTGACAAACCTTCCAACACAGCAAAATCTGCCCAAGGAAATCTAAAGATGTTATTGTTCAATGCCTAGAGTCTAAACAAGAATCTCAACACGTTCCAAGCTCTCCTCAACTTGGAGAATGCTGACATCTATGCACTTACTGAGACATGGTTTAAACCTGCATAGAGTACCCCAACAATGCAAGGTTTCATTGCCTTCCACATGTTTAGACCAGAAAACTCCACACAGAGGGACTGAAAGTGAAGGTGTCTCAATCAACATCAATAACAATCATACCTCTAAGTTGTGTAAACAAGATGGTGAACTGGAGTTCCTCCACATCCAGACTACCACAGACAAAGTCCCATACCATATCTTAGCAAGCTATAGCTCACCTTCTATTTCCCATGAAACCCATAGCTCATACTTAGACCTATTGGATACACTCACCATTCAACCTAATACCATATTCATGGGGGACTTTTATTATTGATCTATAAACAGGGAACCCTACATGACCCCAAAGTTGCAGGTGCAGAGATATCTAGACTTTGTAAACACAAACACCCTAGACCAGTGGTGCATACACCTACTAGAGGTACAATACTGGAACTGGTACTCACAAGTATGGAAGAACAGTCCGCACCCCCCAAGTGTCATGTGCTCTCTGGTAAGGTCAGACCACAAAGCAGTCTTCTTTGAAAGAAGCATGAGCTCTGTATCCCCAGCAAATCCTGGTTTGCTAGTTAGAAGCAGTTCAAAACTACTCCAAGGCAAGTTACCTTTATTAAGCGATAGCCAGTCAAAATTTTAAGTCCGTCCAAACTTAGGCAATGCAGCAGACTATGAGGATTTATTCACAGAAGCTCTGTATGTATGACCATGTCAATGGCTGCATAGAGGCTGCTATGCCTACCAGAAATAAGGCCAAACCTAACTCAAAAAACAAAACACCCTGGTGGAATACAATATTAAACAAGTTGCACAAAAAAAAGAAAAAAAGTTATAGCTAAAATTAGGAAGTGTAGCACTAAAAAAATATAAAAACTCTCTCATCAAGCTGAATACACAACTAGGGGGTCTAATCAAGTCCAACAAAGCAAATTTTGAGATAAAGATGGTGTCCCAGGACAAGAAGAACCATGAGGTCTTCTTAAGCTATATTTGAAAACTCAAAGACAGCACACAACAATGTGCTGAACTGTTGGTAAATGGAGCCATGTTCACAGAAGCAAGAAATATAGAAAATCTTCTGGATGAAAAATTCAGCTCCGACTTCACCACCTCCCCTCACCATCAGCCACTGACGAGGAAATACCACCTAGCATAACCCCTCAGACTATCAGTAGAGATCAGGTCTTAGATGTGCTCTCTAAGACCAAGTATATAGCTTGGATGGTCCTCAGCAATATCCCAGGATGCCTCCTAAATGGTCTAAAACAGGACCTAGTGGAATCACTTGGCAGTCTTTTCAACCACAGTCTAAGTAATGGCTTTGTCCCAGCAGAGTGGAAAACAGCAATAGTAATTCCCTTGCACAAAGGGGGTACATCAACCGACCCTGGCAACTATAGACACATACGCTTGAAATATGACCCATCAGAAATGCTGAAGTCACTATTCTAGCACAGCCTCTGTGCAGGCTCCATGCCATGTGAATGTGGGACTGCAACAGTCATCCATCTGCAGAAGGGTGGATCATCAAGGGATATGGGGAACTACAGACCCATTAGTCTGTCTAGTATCATGTTCAAAGCCATGGAAAGTGTTATAATGTAAATGATAAAGAATGACATAGGAAGTCTTCAGACACTGGACCCAACTAACTTTGGTTTTATCAAAGGCCAGTCATGCCTATAGAACCCTCTGAACTTCTTTGAGAAGGTCACCAAGGCAATGAATGAAGGAAAACAATGCATTCTACCTACCTTGACCTAGCTAAAGCATTTGATAGAATACCCCACTCAATCATTGAAAACAAACTTAAGGAATTAGGCATAGACCCCTACATAACTCACCGGATAGCCAGCTGGCTCACAAACAGGATCTAGGAAGTTAGGAATATGGAGGCCACCTCTACAAAAAGACCAGATGCCAGTGCAGTCCCCTATGGTACTGTGTTGGCTCTGTTCCTTTTTTGTCATCTATTTTTCAGATGTCAAAGCCAATGTCTAGGGCCTCTGACTTACAACATTTGCAGATGAGTGCAACCAAGGAGCAGTCATAGAAATTCCCCAAGATACTAACATCTTACAGGAAGGACTAACACAGACAAATTACTAGCATCAAAGCCATGGCTTAAATATCAATATCATACATGAGCAGAAACACGCTCGCCCTAAGGTTCCTGGACTTTGTTAATACAAATGCACTGGAACAGATAATCTGCGCACCCACAAGGGGTTTGAATGTACTAGACTTAGTACTCACCAGCAAAGAGGAACTCTACACCACCCCCTGATTGTTGCCCTCCCTCCCTGGTAAGGTCTGATCATAAATCAGTCTCATTTAAAGTAATGATCATACCTGACCCCCCCCCCCCCCCAAGAACAAAAAGTATGAAAAATGTCTCCAAAGCAAACTATAGCCTCCAAAGTGATGGCATAAATAATTTCATCCCCCCTGCTATCACTGTCAATAATGACTCCTATACAGAGGTGTGAACAAATGCCCTGTATAAACACCTTTACAAATGTATAGACTCAGGTGTAACTTAATGGATCAAAACAAGATCCTCACAAAAAACATGCCATCCTGGTGGACCTGGAGCATAAATAGGTTATAAAACAAGAGGAAGAAACTAATGTCTAAGAACAAGAGGGAACTGACACAACAGAGGAAGGACCCCCTCCACAGCTTGAACAAGCAAATTAGATATCTTGTAAAGTCCTCTAAAGCCAATTCTGAAGCTAAACTAGCATCCCTAGCTAAGGATAATCACAAGGCGTTCTTTAGCTACATCAGAAATCTAAAAGGGAAGGCCCACCTTTGTGCCAAACTAGTAGTGGATGGTACCACTCATACTGACGCTGAAGACATTGCCAACCTGCTAGCAGACAGTTTTGGCACAAACTTCACCCCCCTGTCCCCACCAGACATACTGCAAAGCATACCTGTCACCAGTCCTCTACCTAGTATCTCTAAAGTGCAGGTCATAACCGTGCTCTCCATGGATAAAAATACAGCCTGTATTGGACTGGATAACATCCCAGGCTGCCTACTAAATCAACTAAAACAGGACTGATTGGAACCACTTAGCACTCTTTTTCAACCACAGTTTAAGTACTGGCTTTGTCCCAGCAGAGAAGAAAACAGCAACAGTAATTCCCTTGCACAAAGGCGGTACATCAACCAACCCTGGGAACTATAGACACATAAGCCTGACCAGCATTATCTGCAGTGGAGAGAATCATCATGGGCCTTATCAATAAAGAAATAGGTGACCTTAAAACTCTTGACCTGACCCAATTTGGCTTCATTAAGGGTAGATAATGCTTATTAAACTTGGTGGACTTCTTTGAAAATGTCACCAAAGACCTGGATGAAGACAAAACAGTACATGCAGCCTATCTTGACTTAGCCAAGGCTTTTGATACAATCCCCCACTCAGGCATCATTGAGAAACTCACCCAGCTATTAATTAACACATATGTTACTAGGTAGGTAGCCAACTGTCTCACTGACAGTATGCATACAATCAAAGTTGAGGACTCCACTTCTACCAGCAGGCCAGTTACCAATGGTGTACCACAAGGATCTGTGCTGAGCCCCCTACTGTTTGGAATCTATTTCTCAGACATCCAGGTGTTAAACAGATGGCCTGCGGCTTACCAGTTTTGCCAATGACTGAAAACTGGGTGCAGTCATTGAGACCCCAATTATGTTGACATACTACAAAAAGGGCTTACACAGACAATTGATTGGTGCCAAAGCCATGGCTTAAACTAAATAAAAAAAATGCCTTATCATACTTTTCACCAAAGGGGAAGTCCCTCCAAATTACAATATTAATATTATCCTCCTTAGTTCAAACCCTATGGTGAGAGATTTGGGAGCAGAGGTTGATAGCAACCTTAACTTTGATCACCATGTGTCCACAGTGGTAAGGAAGGCCTTATACATTGCACATGTCATAAGTAAAGTCATCGCTTCCGAGACTAAGGATGTTATAATGCCTCTGTACTTTACCTTCATCAGACCACTAATAGAGTACAACACTCCCTTCTGTATGAACCTCACCAAAAACCTGCAGCAGTTGTAAGAACCTCAGAGGTTTCTCACCAAGAAAATTCAGGGCCTTTAACACATGACCTGCATGGACAGACTGAAGGCCCTGTCACTGTACGCTTTATCCTACAGACTGCTGATGAGCAGCTTGTGCTTGGCCTATAGAGCATTCTCAGACCCTGCCCTAATGGAAATGCTGCACATGAGACAGGATTCACTCACTCTAGGGATCTTAACCTAGCCTGTGATATTAACCAGACATGCTGGAGAGACAGCTATGTCTCCCAGATATTGCCACGCCTCTGGAACAAACTCCCAGTTCACGTAAAACAGAGATCCTCAATGACCATATTTAAGTGTAACTTAGACAACTGGATGGGAGACCATACATATACTCTGGGGGTGTCACCTATGTACCTCTTGTATAAGGCAGTTGGTGCTGATCATAGACTCAAGCTGCAAATATAGACCATGCAACTTAGTCAGTAATGGAACAATGGTACAACATGGCTAGGCTTATAAAGGCTATAGGGCCAATAGCCTAGTAACCTCCTATGAACATATAAGAAATGCGTAATTGTATCTTTTCAAAGTCAGTCACTCAGAGGAAACTACCTCATAGGTTCATAGGTGTGTGCTATGCTAATGACCACTAGGGCATTTTTAAGGCTAGCCATACGACCCAAATCTCTGACAACTTCTGGTACCCTTGATAAATGTAAGTAGGGACTTGGAAGATGAAACATTTACAAGCAGTGGCCTGGGAGATGAACCAGTTACAGGCTGCTTGTGTCCATTAGAGACAGGCCGCTTGTGTCCATTAGAGACAAACCAAAGAGGAATTTCCTGTTTCCCATCCAATTTTCCAAGTTACACTTTAATTGAGTTAGTGAGTAACTCTGCTTCACATGGATGGGAAGTATTTTCCTGAAAATGGGTAGTCTCTGAGATACATACTTGTTTCTCCAGCAAGTCCTATTTATATCACAGGAAAGATTTAAGTCTTTAGAAGGGGAAAGTCTGGTGCTGTTTGTTTTGTGGATATGCAGAAATCCCATCAGGATGGAGTCTGTGAATTCCTTATATACGAGATATAGATAGATCTCCACTCAACAGCCTGTAGGAGACTGAAAACAGGGATAGAACTTTGAGGGAGTGTGCATAGGACATGTTACTTATGCCCTGTATTCTTTAAGTTAGGAACATCTTTACCTCTGTGATTGTTCCAATTGTTGGATTTGCATGGGTAGGTACATATCAAGGGAGGGTGGCCACAGTGATGTGGTGGTTAGCGTTGTCATCTCACAGCAAGAGGTTCTTTGGTTTGATCCTCAGCTGGGGTGCCTTCTGTGCGGAGTCTGCATGTCCTCCCTGTGATCATGTGGGTTTCCTCTGGGTGCTCTGGTTTCCTCCCACATCCCAAAGACATGATGTAGGTGGATTGGACACTCTAAATTGGCCCTAGGTGTGTGTGTGTGTGTGTGTGTGTGTGTGTGTGTGTGTGTGTGTGTGTGTGTGTGTGTGTGTGTGTGTGTGTGCCTTCTGTGGAAGGTTGGGCGACAGGCTGGCAACTCGAAACCGTAAAACTCTACTGCCAATCATAAGTGGACAGGTGATCCGCTGTGGTGACCCCCTAACCGGGAAAAGCTGAAAGAAGAAGAAGGTACATATCAAAGGGACCATTGTACTCAATGATAAGTCTGATGAATGCTGAATACAGTGGAAAAATGACCTCCTTAGACCTAGATGCCATACATTTGTTTATAAGTTGCACAACATAGAATGATTTGCTCACTATGATAGACATGTGATAGTCAAAGGCTAGAGTACTGCATATGCATGTCCCCAAGTCCATGACTACTGGGGCAACTGTTAGGGATGTGTCGCCAATACGATAGTTACCAGGGTTAGATGACTTCCTGAAGGATAGTATTATGCATTTCTTGGAATTAAGTTTCAGTTCATGGCTCTGACACAAGTTATTTGTCTGTGTCAGCCATTCCTGGAGAACATTTTTGTCAGTGGAAGATTTCATGATTGCTCCTAATTTGCAGTTGCCTGCAAATTTGTTTAGCCAGAGTCCCTTGACTTCAAAAAGGTAAATGTCAAAAAAGGATCAATCCCAGGACTGATCCCTGAAGGACTCTGCTTATGACTGACCTCTTTGTGGAGGTGGACTCCTGAATTCTAACTTTCTTGGTCCTGTCTGTGAGCCAGATAACTGTCCACCAGGTGCTATGAGGGTTTATACCTAGCCTTTTGAGTTTGTCAACGATGCCCAGGAGGGTATTATGTCAAATGTCTTGGTCAGGTCAAGTTAGACAGTGTGTACCACTTTTTCCTCATCCATTGGTTTGTTGACCTTCTCAAAAAAACACACTAGGTTGAGTAGGCATAACCTGTCATTGACTAAACCAAATTGGGTCTACAGTGTCTGGAGATTTCTTATATAATTATTGATCATTTCCATGATACTTCTTTCCATGGCCTTACATATGAGACTAGTGAGGCATATGAATCTGTAGTTTCCATGATCTGTATATGGCTCACCTTTGCACAGAGGGATGAGTGTTGCTGTTCTCCATTCGTTGATAAAACACCACTAAAAGTAAACATAATAGTCATAGGGTTTGGTACTCATGTAGATAGTAACCTGGCATTCATCCACCATGTGTCTAAGGTAGTAAGAAAATCATTTTAAGCAACTTATAGGTAAATGCATGCATCTAGGTCCAAGGAAGTCATTGTGTTTCTGTACTCAGCCCTCCTTAGACCCATTACTGAGTATAATGACCCTTCAGTATGTACCTGACCAGGCACATACAACAAATGGAATGTCCACAGAGGTTGTTGATAAACACAATACAAGGCATAAGCACAATGTCCTGTGCAGATCATCTCAAAGCCCTATTCCTATCTTTCCTACAGACTGCTGAGAGGCAATTTATGTATGGTATACAAGGCATTCTTGAATCCCACTCTGATGGAATATATGAAGGATAAGCAATAAACCATGACAAATGAGAACAAAGTTTAGTAAGGAATACTTCAGAAGACTAAAGCTAATAAACAAGAAAAATACTTCATGCTTGTCAAATGATATATAAAAACAGTGCATGACAATATGACTAGAGAGTAATTAATGGCTCAGATGCTGAAAGTGTTTGGGTGGGGTAAGAGGGACTGGACAATCAGCACTGATTTGAGCAGTCAATGTTGGCTCGTTTTCCTGGTGGGAGATGTAGGTTTCCAGTCTATTGCAATGCCAGTAGATACTGGAGAAAGGTACAGAACATGCAGTTCATATAGACTTATGATTTGTATTTAATTCTGTCAAGCCCTGTTCAAACAGTGTACTTCAATGGGAAGGCCTCTTTTAGGTGAAGACAAGTGCCACATCATGAAAATGATTAGGGCCATACAGACAAAACATCCCCAATGTCTGCTTGAAATGTAGCCTCTTGTGACCTGCTCTCACTGTATCCAATTTGTGGGATGACTTATGATTGGCAGACAATGGAGGAAAAAACAATAACAAATGATGATGTTGAGGCTGAGATACTCATTTTAAATGCATCTACAAAATTTGAAAATAAAAATCTGAAAGACCCAGTAACCTTTAAAGAAGACTTGTGGTAGAAACTTGAATATGAATTGAAGTCCAAGCGAACAACTGGAATTTTGCTTCTAAATGATTCAGTGGTCTTAAATTTGTAAATTCCAGCTGGTTAGATGACAATGGCATTTTTCTACACTGTTGTGGTTTGTCTGAAAGCAAGCACACTGACAAAATTAGAACAACAGCTAAGAGACTACATGGTTTTGTGAACCTACAGAGACTGGCTCATGTGTCTTACAAATTACCTGGCATGCTTATGGTAGTTGAAGTTAAGAAACTGGAACACAGTAAAGAACCCCATGCTTCTTGTGACAGCAAAAAGAAATTCATCAAAACTGTCAGATTTGACTGTCACACCACTTACATGTTGTATGTGTAAAAGGTAAATTGCAAGAGTAAAATACAATGGCCAGGATTCACTAATCCTCCGTGTAAGACTAAATAAGTCTTACACGGAATTTGCAGCCTAAGAAGAAGATGTCAGCATGCCATGCATATTCATGAAGGCGTGCTGACTCAACTCTAAGGCTAACACGGAGCGTGCGCAAGTGCAGGGGGCATGTCGGACTGCCGAGCAGTCCAAAAATCCATGCCCCTGCAAGTCCCTCAATCTGCAAATGTCAACTGACATGAGCGAGTCCGCTCAGATGTGTACATACCCAACACTACACTCCCCCACATTCTAAACCCCTGTATAATTCTAAAATGTAAAACTTTCCTTTTTTTTTATTATTCCCTATATAGCTGCCCATATTTGCACTTGTTTGCAGGGGTTTGCCCATTGCTTAGCTACAGTTAGCAGTTTAGCGATCGAAGAGGATAATAAGAAACCTATATGCAAATTAAGCCAAATAGCAATAGCATAGTAGTAGAATCTTCGCACAAAGCGGAGGCATTCCCAGTTCGAGTCCCACCACTCCCCTTTCTATTTTCTGTAGTAAATCTGTATAGAAAAATAATTACTGACATTTATCTTTTAAATATTAGTAGAAAGCATTGAAATGGGCTATGTAGTAGTGAACGATATTTTATATATATATATATATATATATATATATATATATATATATATATATATATATATCAGAAGGCAAAATGGTTATGCATACTGATGAATGCATAAGTAGCGCATCTTAAGCAATGTGAAGCACTGCTAAGCAAAGTTTACCAGTATTAAGCACATTTAAGTATAATTGCTCATAGCTTATCACTGCTTTAACTAGTGCGATGGCTTTGCATGGAGCTGCGCATCGCACCAACTAGCGCAAACAAAACATGTTTGCACGTAGCTGCGCACCACGCTAACTAGCGCAGCGTTGGGCAACATCGGGCAACGTCAGGCAATGTAGAGCACCGTAGAGCAATGTAGAGCAATGTTGGGCAAAGTTGAGCAAAGTTGGCTAAACACAGCCACACCTCCTAGCCAGTCTGGCCAGTAGTAAAATAAAAAACAATGACAGGCCTCGAACCCAGGATACTGTGCAGCATAATCACAGTACTAAACCACTAAGCCATGACAGCTTTTGACATACATTCACTTTCAACACACACATACATATTAATGAAAGTTTACCCAGTGCTAAGCAGGTGTGCTTACAGCTGAGATTTTCAAAACCGGCCAATCACAAATAAGCCAAGCACTGAAATAAATAGGACATGCTGAAGGGACAGATTCATAACCCAGAGGCTCCCTTCACTCTGGAATAAAATCCCAGTCCAGGTTAGGCAGAGTCCCTCATTGACTCTCTTCAAGAGGAATCTTGATGAGTGGATGGGAGATCGTAGGTTTACCCCGGGTATCACTTCTGTGTCACGGTTAGACAGAGGCACAGTATACTAACCTCGAAAAAGGGCATAGCAAAATTAATTTAAAATGGGTGGTGAAAGCCAAACACACTCTGGCTAGGCTTATAAATGTCCTAGGGCAGATAGCCGAGTATGAACCTATGAACCTAAATAAGTGCGGGAAATGAGGCATATTTAAGCCCCATAGGCGGGAATACTTGCCATAACTGGTTGTAGCTCCCATCTGCAGGCAGCATGACTGGTGTTGGAGAGGGTTCTTACTTTTGAGCACAATGGCGGGGCATTGAGGAGTCAAAAGTGATGGTTTGGCTCCTCATCCATAATCATAAACACAGACTCCTGCAGGGCCAGTTCCAGGGCACTGAATACATATCGGAAGCCTGGAACTGTCTAGCTCATGATCTCACCAGTGCCACAGGCATCCCTCGGACTGGTGAGCAGGTCAGACACCACTACTCAGACCTGAAGAGACAGAAGCAGGACCAACTGAACCAGTGGATACAGGCTGCTCCACTACTGAGTAGGTAGCCATGGAATGAAGTATGTAAGAATTGCTATTGTAGTCTATATTATGGATAGTTATATGTCTCAATATCACTTCATTTACCTCACAGCTGCAGGTGTCCATGCTGCGAATCAGCAAGCCTATGCAGATAGGCTGCTGAGGCTGCGCCACCAGGCAGGTTAGTAATTATTCTGCATGTATTGTTATATCAAATAAGTGAGAGAGCATGAAAAAGAGTGCTGTAACCCATTAATAAAGGTATAATATGTCTTGAATAAGTCTTCTGCATGCACTGTAATATCAAATAAATGAGAGAGCCTCTATAAAAGTGTGTAATGTAATTAATAAAGGTATAATTCCTGGAGTGTGTCCATGTCACTTTCTTCGATATGTTGTTGTACTCTTGCATTATAGAAATATTACTGTTGTATTAAGCGCTGTCAACCCACACTTGGGTAGGCCCGTATAAAGTGGAAGAAGGGAGTGCCAGTAGCTGTTAAGCATATATACAGTCCTCAACAGTTGGTTAATGGCCGGCATGTATAGGTTAATTTGGCACATGAGTAGCTTGTTATTGTGTTCCTCAGAAATGTCAGTGTGCTGCTAGAAATGTAGGGGGCTGTTAAAATAAAATTGATAATGTCACCTGAACACATCCAGATATGTAGATATATAAATATAAATAAAATATATAAATACGTAGCAATAACATCTGCATCCTGGACAGTGTGTATGTCAGATTCAGGTCAGGTATATAAAGAACTAGCAAAACCCATTTCACAATTTAACGGACATTGCCAAGTGTAATAATACATGTAGGGGATATATACCTGCAGTCAGTAGGAATGTAGTGTAAACTATAAGTACATATAACTTGTTAATGGAGGTATCTTTTTACACCCTACTGTATGTGCATAAACAATGCAATTCCACACGTCAATGGGTATGTCTAATCTCAAAACATTTGTTGGGATATATGTCCTATTGGTTCAAAAAAATCTGCATTTACTTTGATGCATGTGCCCTGTTCAAATACCACAATCTTGGTGGCCTGTTGCCACCAATCAATCCTGCATGCTGTTGGAATGTCCACTGTTGTTCTATATATGCATGTGTTATGCTTGCTGTTCAACTGTTGGAACTCTGGTGTGTTGGTTTAATGGGAATACTACTGCATGCTGTTACAACTAATTTGGAATGCTGTTGGCTGTTAACAACCCATATTGTCATTAAATCCTCCTAAACCCCTGGCACCAGCAGGTCTGGTGCCCAGCCTGGGAACTCCTCCTCCGTTGGTCCTGTGCCACATTCAGGTGGAAGCGCTGCAGGGGATGGGGCTCATACCCGACACGCAAGTGTGGCCAGAGGAGGGCCACCTATCACCGTCCGAATGGTCCGGGCTGTGGTTCGTAGGGAGACCGAGCGTTCAGTCGCTGATCCTTTATGCCAGCTTGAGGCACGTGTGGTGCGACTCACAGGTGAGCTTGCCCCTCCTATGCAGCCCCCAGCACAGCCACCTTCTGGGTTGTGAAGGTGCAGTGGTGACTGCCCATGGGTGGGGATCTCAGTTCCACTGTTGCCATCTGTGGGCTCATGGGCTTGGATTCCAAACATCCTTCCCCATCAATGGTATTCACCCACCACATGTGTCATATTCTGCCCCTGTATGCATCTTGTTTGTCTTGTCTGTTTACCTCCCCAACCTACCTACCCATATATACCCACTTCCCTTACCACACATTCCACTCTCAGTTGAAAAAAAAAAAGGGCAATCTGCTCCCAAAAAAAAAAATTACGCCCCATACATAGCTGCCCATTTTGCACACATGTCCGCTGGACATATAAACTTATATTTAATTGACAGTACAACATACTTTGTTGTCCTCACCCCCCTCTCAGGGGTGGAAGGTTTCATATTTCCATCCAAATTCCTAGCATATGCACAGCTGTTGCTGTTAAAGAAATGGGCAGCTATGGACCTTCCTTACACCCATCCTACACATCCCGAGCTATTTTCCCCACTGTCTTTCCCTCTTTGTGCCTCTTTTTCAGCAGTTTCCTATCTCACCATTTTCTTTTCTTTCAAAGAAATGAGCATGGGGTTTAGCAGGAGTAAGCACCTTTAAGCAGTAGTTAGCAGGTTTGTGCAAGTATGTGCTTGTGTGCGCTTAGCTAAGTATTGCTAAGCTTCACGCAAACCCGCGCAAACCCGCTTACAACTGCTTAAAATTGCTTTAGTCACCCTGCATGTGAGGGCCCTTGTTTTGCTCAGCAGCAAAATAAAACACCTCTGTCAGTCTCAAACCCTGGACCTTGAACACACTAGACTGCATGAAGTACCACTAAGCCACAGCAGATATACAGCAAGTTGTTGCTGAAATAGATATATCATGCATCAGAATGAGTGAATGTAAAGGAAAGATAGGAATGCCATAACATGAAACCTGTTCTGTGGAACTTTACCAGCAGTTGTGGAATTGCATTACATGACTGTGAATACAGAACCAGCCAGTCTAGCAGTAAATAATGTTACAGCAGCACTTTACAACCCCCACACAGTATCATACCAGGACAATGCCCACCCAAATGTATGAAATACCTGTGTGTTCAGGGTCCACCAAGGATGTAGGTAGGCATACTCAGTACTGGAATTGTCTAGCTTTCTTGATCATCCTGTGCCAATGTCAACAATAAAAAAGCAGAAACTGTGCAGAAGTGAGTACATTAATATTCACAGTATAGCAGTTCACAAACAGTACATGTGCCAAATTAATAAATCTCAATAACTACTTATGTATGGCAGCTAATTGTATAAGTAGGAAAGAAACTACATACTCCCACATATATTGTGTTAGCATTTGTAGGGGTGAGTACAATTCTACACTGACAACTTTGTACTGGAAGTGGCAACATTCAGGTCTGAATACAACATTCAAATCACTGGCTACACCCCTAGCTTCAGATATAAGAAGTATACCGACCTTCTGACTTACACAACGGTGTCCACAGCAAACAAACATGGCCCCACTTTGGAAAGCTGAAAGGGCTATACCTACCTGACTTAGCAATTTATAGCATTGGGTTGCTATGACAGTGAGTACTGCAATCACCACACAGCAGGCTGCATGCAATTACCAAATGGTGGCCACCAATTCATGCAGAGGCCATCACATGCACATGTGCAGATACCTATAAAGGCAGGCTGTACTTGCTGTCCAGACATGCAATCATTCCATTGCTGGTACGGAGAGAGAGAGTGAGAGACAGAGACAGACAGACAGACAGACGGACAGACACCGACACCCACATCAACAGCAGCAACAGAAAAAAATAAACAAAAAAAAAATTAAATTAAACCAAAAACAAAAAAAAGACACACGAAACTGAAACTTACAAACACATACAAAGGAAAGGTATGTAACAGATATGTATTTACTGGCATGTAGTAGATGTTTTTGAAGAGTACTCTACATACTTTGAATCATCCATATGTGGCAGCAGTACGTATCTATGCATAGATGCCCTGCATAACTACTGTCATGGACACATCAGTGTGTAGCTCTGTGCAGTGGGATATAACTGTGATATATGTAGCTCGGCATTAAATGTCAAACATCTGATACATGTTATCTGTGTTCTGTACAGTAGTGTGTGCAATGGCTGTTTGGGGGAGTAGCGCATACAGCTATATAAACATGGATGTGACAGAGTAACAAATGCATGATAGTCATATTAACGTGTAGCTTAGCACTGGCAACTGCTGTATCAGGCTAGTATGCTAATCTAGCATTTGCAGCTATATATACACCCTCTAATATTACTGTGTGCTCACATTTGGCACTTGTTCATGTTGCAGCAAGGCCCAACAGGTCAGCCGTGAGGTCCACAGACTTACAACAGTGTGGACCTTGTGTGTGTATGGCACACACACATACGGAGAGATCTTTCTGTGTCAGATATATTAGCATCTGTACATGTGCATAGAGCAAGGGACATACTGCAACTGTTTGTGAAGGGTGGACATATATATGTTGCTGAAGGTTGGTATGTGCATATTTCTATGTAGGTTGTAGTGTGTGGCAAACAAGACAGCATACAGTGCTGGTATATGACATGTGGTGGTTAAACACTGTGGGTATGATTTGTCAGGTTTGCAGTGTTGCAGCCAGTGAGGCCTGCTAAAGCTACATGAGCTGAGAACACCTTCAATGCATTCCGCACAAGACTGTGCAATATTATTACATAACTGTATACCTCACAACCTTTGCATAATTGATATTCCCACCATGAAAGGTGGACTGTATATGTGCCCATATGTATATCTGTATGTACACCAATGTATGTTTATATGTATGTGTGTATATATATATATATATATATATATATATATATATATATATATATATATATATATATATATATATATATAGAGAGAGAGAGAGAGAGAGAGACAGGGTCATAGTTACTGCGACAGATGTGTGGTTACACAGCCATGGACTCAAGCTCAATGTTGAAACTGCATTGGCATCCCTTCTGGAAAAATCTCTGTACCCATGAACTACCACATAGGTGGTAGTCTACTTAACACTGAAAGAGTGTTAAGAGACCATGGGACACAGGTGGACAGTAGTCTCCCCTGTGATAATCACAGTGCCACACTAGTCATGTAATCTGTCTACGTGGCACACCTCATCACATAAGGTGTGTCATCCAGGAAAATATAGGTCAGTGTTCCCCTCTACTCATCACTCATAAAACCCATTATAGAGTACAATGCCCCATTTGGTATGTACCTCACAAGACATCTACAGCAACTGGAAAGGCCACAGACATACCACACAAAGAGTAATACCGGCCTCAAAGAGATGCCCTATGTAGACCGTCCCACAAAACCACATCTAGACTGTGTCGCATACCGCCTACCCAGAGGTGACCACTGCCTAACTTACAAAGCTATGCCAAACCCAGAGCTGTTGGACATGCTCCACGTAAACACATCACAATCCCTATGAGCTACACGCTCTAGGGATCTAACCTTAACACCTCAATAAACAGAACATGCTGGAGGGATAAATTCCTATCTCAGAGACATCCCATACTCTGGAACAAACCACCTATCAATAGCAAACAAAGCTCCTCATTAGCAGTAGTCATGAATAATCCTGATGATTAGATGGGAGATAGGAAATACACCCCGGGAATCACCTCTGTGGCTCTGCTTGACAGGGGCACGTGAAATTAAATTACATGTGTGTCAAAGGCCAGGGTAGCATATGGCTAGGCTTCTATAGGCCCTAGGGCCAATAGCCTATTACCTACCTATGAATCAATACACACCCACATGTACTTGTTGCAATAATTGCTATGTGAGGTTGACTGAGTGTGATGGTGAATTTGTTGGTGAATGTGTCAAAGTTCTGTATATGTGTGATAGCTTAGTGGGAAACTGTTTCTGTCATGGTATTTTGTGTCCTAGCTCTGATCCCAGCAAAAGATGTGTATGCTATTGTTAAGCAGAAAAAGCTGTATGGCATATGGTCTGACATAGTCCCTTGTTGTCGACTGGGGTGTGCCATTGTAGGCTAAAGCAGTACATGTATGCTTATTGATTTATACTGCTGGTGAATCCAAATCCCGTATGAACTGTAGTACTACCTGAAGCTGTAGGCCTAAACAGCACAGTATGGTGCATGTCCACATTGCTTAGAACCACTGTTTTGTGTGTTTCCTGTAGTCCTTACAGATTACATACCTCAGGCATAAGGTTTTGTAAGTACTGACACACAGTACTGTATGGTACACAGGTAAAGTTCATCTGGGTTGCCATACCTTTGTGTCTTGTATGTATGTCTGATGTGTGTGTGGGTATGCCTGTAACATGACCTTGGTCATATGTGTGTCACAGGATATAAGTGCGTATCTAGCAACATGTATAGTCTAGTACAGCAGTATGCCACCTATATTAATGAACGTGTACATATGTTAAGCAGGGGTTCGCCATCAACAACTAGTGTGGTATACTGGTAATACTGTAACTGGACTTTGCAATCATTGCAATGGATGACATATTTCTTTATGCATTAGCTTGATATATACCTCCTGTGTTTAGGTGGTGCATTGTGTCGCATGCAGTTTGCCATGTACTGTTGTATAGTCTTTCATACTGGTTTCTCTTTGTTGCTGTGCAGAACATGGTTTGATATATAAAGCATGCCAGGCACTGTCAGGCAGTTGTGGGTTGAGCACTGATATGTGGTATTGAAAGTGTGTATCCTCTGACAGCCAATAGGTTGCTATATATGTCAGTTCAGTGATATCTGTACTTTAGAATGTTAAGTGTGCCACATGACTTCCTCACACATATTGTTTCATTGTCTTCCAGGGTCATGGCTTACCATCGCAACCCTACCTATAGCCTAGCAGAGGATGAACTGATAACAACCAGCCTGGTTCAGCACTACACCCTGCTGTTCTCAAGAACCAGCCAGGACCAGCATGAGTGGACTGCACTGTGGCAAGATGTTGTTCGTAGCATAATTGACATAGGCATGCATAACTGGACCTATGAGCAGGTATGCCATCACTGCAGTGATTTACTTAGACATGTCTAGCAGTGTGCGTCTGATATCCGTAGACAACAGCTTGCCACAGGTGATGGGTAGCCATCCATCCCCCCCTCACCAGAGTGGAGGAGCTGCTCCTGAGCCTGGTGGCTCCTGGCCAACAACAACAACAGCAAACATGTATCATCATGGAGGCCGGAGCCACCCAGCGAGTTGACACAGAGCGTGCAGGTAACATGGCATATCTGTAGACTACTGTTACCTATATTAGTAGATCATGCATATGTGAGATGTGTACTGTGTAGTTAGAAAATATGGAGCCTGGTGTTGTGCAATACTGATAATTTGGAACATAATCTGTAGGCCTGTGACTGTCAACCATTGTACTACTGTAAGATTGCAAACCCACAGTAGCAATGCCACAGTTGTTGCCACTGACAAACTGTTTCATATCCTTGTAGGTCCCTCTGGTGTGACAGCAATGCAGCAGACCCATGCTAGTGAGTGTGTTCTGCATTTAATATTTCAAATTAAATGTGCATGTCATAGGTGAGGTGTAGGCCATGTACATGTAACACACCTACGCATAATGCATGCTGTGCATGTTTGCTGTGAGACTATGCACATCTCAGTAACGTGAGTAGCTGCCTCAAACACATGCAATACATGGAGCATCCCACACATTTGTGGCAACACTGTAGTGGATATTGGATAGGCAAAGTCGATACACATGCACACAACATACACAACTTTGTCATACAGAGTACACATTAATATGCTACACATGGCATATTCAGACATCCGCTGTAAGGTCACACTCCAGTATCCCAAATGTCATCCGCACAGCACACATAATATACCTGATGGGTAGAGGTCTATCATGGGGCTGTGCGACACTCTTCAACACATAGAACATTCATGTTAGACAATGCTCCCTATTGGGCACCTTACAAACCCATGTAACAACTGGCTGTGAAATGGTGATTGTAGCAATGGTACTGCAGTTCAGGTACAGCATGCTAGGTGCCAGTCTGGCACACATTAGTAGCCTTGAGTGACCACATTATGCTGCATGATGATGGCTCATGGTACTACACCCCATCCAGTTACAGAAACCACAGTACTACACATAGCATTCATTGCTATGCACCTCAATGATTTGTGTGTGCAAACATATGCACCTATACACAATATGCATAGCAATCACCATTTGTACAAGGTGACACATATATGTTTTGTAATGCTATTGAGTGTATAGGTCACATGACACACCTTGGGTATGTGTGATGTTTAATATTGCAGTTGTGTTGTAGCATGCCATGTTATGGCTGGCACTGGGATGTCCACAATATGTCCTACGCTAACCATAACCACTGTACAATGGCTATGTTGAGCAATGGTATTCCATCAGGTATACATGCACCACTCATCCTGTGTGTATAAATAACATGCATGTGCTAAACCTGTGTCCACCATTATCTGCTAAAGACACAGATGCTCTAATCAGAAATGGATATCTATGTGACACACAGATACACATCCAGCCATGGTATGTATACCTGTGAATGATGGTGCACAGGACATTGCAGAGCTTTTAATACTTGCACAGCAATGTTGTGTCCATGTACACATTGCATTCCAGGGTGAGGCCAATCACTGAACAACAACACACATGCATCAAAGCCATGTATACTGTTATTAGCAAGGGCTGTCTAAACTCGCACTGAATGCTGTTGAGCAACACATGTCCTGCATGCTGACACGCGTGATATGACTGTTTGGCTTGTGATACTGTACCCCACCATCAACTGCTATTGAGTATGTTTTGGATTGCTGGTGGTGTGTGTGTGTGTGTGTGTGTGTGTGTGTGTGTGTGTGTGTGTGTGTGTGTGTGTGTGTGTGTGTGTGTGTGTGTCTGCTTTAGTGAGGAGTGTATTTGTGTGCATGTGTGCATGTGTGCATGTGTTCCGACATCATGTACAGGTCATAAAGTGTGTTTCCTGTCTTCCTCTCACAGGTGCTGAGGTTGGGCTGGTTCACTGTAGAAGGGAACCTGATGTCACTGAGCCAAATAGTGATAATGATGATAGGTGTGTTGAGGCACAGGCATGTTTGCCAAGGTGGGACACCATTCGACAGTACACAAGTATCCACCCCATCCATGCACACAGTAATACTGCCAATACATCCATCACCAATGCCCTTAGCTGAGGGACAGTGTACAGTCGACTTTGGCCAGGACAGTGTGGCATCTATGGCACATGCATCCCGACACAGCAGCCATACCCAAAGGTCTGGAACGGTACCACATAGGCAGATGTCCAGGGGTTCTCGTCGGAGCACTGCTGCTCATCATGCCCCTGGCAGACGTGCCACAGGTCTTACAACCTCACGCATATTCCAGGCTGTCATGGAGGCACAAGCACATATGGAACAGTACACCAGACAGGGACTAAGGGCACAGAGGCCACATAACACTGCTATAATTGACAGTATCCATGACCTAGCAGGTGCCATCCGTAATTACACTGAGGTCACTGATAGACATTGGAGTGAGACAATACATTTCCTCCGCAATTTCATGTCCATGTGTCAGGACAGTGCGCGACGGTTGAGACGTCAACGTGGATGTATGCCAGCAACATCAGCAGCTGGCAGTCGCCGCGGACATCCCTCAAGTCACAGCCACTCCCGTACTGCCAGTACCAGCCCCAGAAATGTTGGGGGTGGGCTGTCCATAGACCGTCCGAGAAGACCACGTGCACGTGGCTCTGGACAGTCCCAGCAGGGACATGGGTCCAGTGTACATCTGTCCACCTCTGAGGATAGTACCCAGTCTGGCTTAGTACCTGATACTGTCAGTAGCACACTTGCCAGGCACAGGTACCGTATCCATGGCCAGAGATGGTGATCTGTAAACCCTGGCAGGTACAGTCTGTGGCTGTCCCACAAATCCCCATATATGGTAGCCACATGGTGGAACTGTGTGCATGCAGACACACACACACAGAAACCAGACACCTAGGGCTAACACATACCCGCATACATTACATCAACATTGGCCCATAACAGTACTCCTGGCCCTCACACACACACACACACACACACACACACACACACACACACACACACACACACACACACACACACACACACACACACACACACATGTCGATTGTATGGCTCAATGTAGGGCTCTGGCAAACCAACAACACACCCTGTGCATATGATGAAACCTGTGCCACCTCCTGTCATCTGTAACATTGATGCAGGAACAGGTTACCATGGTGCAGATGTTATATCAGTATAGCAATGTTAGCATGTTGTCAGCAGTAAAGTGTAATGATATCCTTGAAGGTGTAGCTGAGCAGGCATGATGCATTAAAGCTATGATTGTCAATGTAGTATTGTTTACACCAGTGTTAGTTCCAATAGTGTATTGTCCACCCATGTGCCACTTGGCTGATGTGTGTAGTATTGGCAGCATGTGTTAGAGAGTGGACAGTACATGTGGGATATGTGTAGCACAGATTTGCAGGTGTACATTTGTGAACATGGTGGAGGTGCACTGTCTGCATGTACGTGCATAGCGGACACATGGGCAGGGTGACATGCGCTGTATTACACAGTAACACTCCATAGTTCCTATTGGTGGCCAGTATGCATTGTACTACACACATTGTGGAACTTGAGTACACATGTGTGTATGACATGGTTTGACACTGTGCTGTGGGTGATACTGTTACTATCTGTCATTGTTTTGCATTCTGGTAGTATACATAACGTCAACAGCCTGACCATAAACAATAATTAGATGATGTTTTGACAACTGACACACAGATGTAGGACACACAGTAACATTTGGATCCTTCAGGTACTATACTATGCCACTAACCAGTGGTATTCACCTGCACCCATTCCTGAGACCACTCCAGTTTGGCATATAGCTCTCTTAGGTATAAGCAATCACAGTAGGGATATGTCCGTCCACATCTGGAAATGCATACTGTGACCGATAATGCATTCTCCAGATGACACTCACATCCTCCACAAGGGTATCATACAGACAGATACCTGTTGTCAAACCCATGCTGTAAAGCTGTAAGCCAACTAAAGCATTGTCATCCACCTTTACAAAACATAGTATCCCCACAGTACCACATAGGTAGTAGCCACCAACATGTTGAACAGGTACTGATGTGTACATGCAGCCAAGTGTTACGCCATTTCTCCTTTGGTAATCACATTTCCAAAGGTATTTTGAAATCCCTCGGTGGATCACATAAGCAATAAGGGGTCTGCATGCATATCCACAAAGGTTGTTCTACACCTATAATGAATAGCCACCATTGACAGACTTTGCTGCGTTTGAACAGGCCTGAAATATACCTCGGCCATAAACACTCACTCACACTATTCAATAGAAACCGTAATGAGTGTGTGTGACACGGATGACATAGGCCAGGGATCACTGCAGTGGCTGGGCTTGTCACAAGCATACAGATGTGACCAAAGGTCTGGAAAGTGGCAGCACACTCTGGCAAAGATGACAGGTGTTCATGGAGAAAGCAGGGTTCCCACCTATGAAATAATTGAGGTCACTTGCCACACAGCTACCTGATATGTGCAATGCACATACTGTTGTAAAAGCAAAACCCACAGCACATTAACCAACAGTGTCACACACATAGACACACTCACCAAGTGCAGGATTCAAACCCCTACCTAACTACTGTATGATAATAGAGCAGTACACATTAGCACGACATGCTATACACATTACTGGAAGTTTTCTTTTCCAGGTATATTTGTAGGATGGTGACATCATCAGACTTGACAAAGATAAGTATACCACTTTTAAGATGTTTTACTACTCTCCAAAAAAGTTGCTCCTCTCCAAGAAGGTCACACACAGTTGTCAAGTGCAGGATTTAAACCCCTACCTAACTACTTTATGATACTAGAGGAGTATGCATTAACACAACATGCTATATACATTACTGAAGATTTTTTTTTTTACACAGGTATATTTGTAGGATGGTGACATCATCAGACTTGACAAAGATAACTATACCACTTTTAAGGTGTTTTAGTAGTCTCCAAAAATGCTGCTTCTCTCAAAGGAGATCACACACACCACACAGTTGTCAAGTGCAAGATTCAAAGCCCTACCTAACTACTTTATGATACTAGAGGAGTATGCATTTACACAACGCGCTATACACATTACTGCAAGTTCTCCTTTCCACAGGTATATTTGTAGGATGGTGACATCATAAGACTAGACAAAGTGGGTTACATTAGGTGACATTAGGTGGGCTACATAGAAGGAATTTCTAAACACTTTGGCAATATGATCATCAAAGGAGAGTTTACTATCTCCCTGGGTCCCCAGGGCCATAATTACTTTCTCTGTGCATACTGGATTACCACCTATGTGGTAATTTGTGTGCACTTTGTTTTATCCAAAGGGGATGACTATGCATTCTTTGGCATTCTGCTTGAAGGCATTGTTTTGACACCACGTATCTGTCTGTGTAAGACCTTTCTGGAGGATGCCTGTGTCAGCCATAGAGTTGATTATGGACCACAGTTAGCAGTCATCTGCAAACCTGTTCAGCCATACTCCTCCTGTGCTTGCCTGTACCTCTGAGCAGTATCTACTGAACAGGTGGTGTCCCAGGACAAGACCTGTGGGATGCCATTTGTGACTGGTTTATAGTCGGACATGGCACCCGCAACACTGAACATGTGTGTTTGATCTGTGAGCCAGTTGCCCACCCATCCTGTGACATAGCTGTTAATGTTCAAGCTGGTAAGCTTGTCCATGATAACAGAGTGGGGAATGGTGTCAAAAGTCCTTAGTGAGGTCCAGGTGAGCTGTGTGGACTACTTTCACCTCATCTATGTCCTTGGTAACTGTTTCAAATGAGTCAACTAGGTTTAGGAGGCAGGATCTGCCTTTAACAAAGCCATGTTGGGTAGAGTCCAGTGTCTGCAGGTCCCCAATGTCTCTGTTTATAAGGTTCCATGATAATTTGCTCCATAGCTTTGCAGACCAGGCTGAGTAGACCTATAGGGCAATGGTTTCCAGGTTCTGTTGTGGCACCCCCTTTGTGGAGCTGGATGACTGTTGGTGTATGCCATTCTTTGGGTACATAGCCTGTGGTAAGGTTGAGTCTGGACAGTGAATGTAGGTGAGGGTGTAGTTCCTTTTGGGGCTGGTGTAAGACACAGCCTGGAACACCATCCTGTCCCACTGATGCTGTGTTCTTAGCTTTGGAGAGGGCTGTCTTTACCTGCATGTCCCTGAAGTCTGGGGCTCTGCATTCTTCTGGGATGAACACAGGCCCTTTTGGGGGTGATGGTGGTGGAGTTTGCACTGAACCTGCCCCCCAGGATATGGGCAATGTAAGTTGATTCAGTGTATTTCTTGCCATTTGTCAGTAGCTGACAGCATATTTGGACATTGCCACCTAAATGATTGGTATAGCTAACAAAGGATTTGTGGTTGTTATTCTTACATTCCTTGGCAATTTGTCTTTAGAAACTGGCCTTGGATTATTTTATGAGTGATCATTGTTTCATCCTAATAATTATCCGTGATGCCTTTCTTTTGTGAAGTTTGCTCTATCATGTGTTCATTTCCTCCTTCTGTTGTATCGCTTTTTTATGGGCGACAACCACCAGACTGGTTTCTTGTTTTTGGAGGAGTGCATCTTGGTTTTATTTGGCATGTCTAGATCCCTGCATCCCTGAAGATGCTCATAGAATGCACTTGTAAATGACTCGGCAGATTGTATAGCATAATCCTATAGCAAGGGACCTTTGGAACTTTCCACTTTGGTCTTGGGAAAAGTGCAGTTTGGTTTTGAAAATGTCTTTACAGTGGTTTCCTTGACTGGGGGGGGGGTGGGATGTGGATGTCCAGTGTGATTACTTTATGATCTGATATTGCCAGCGAGGGATTTATCTCTGTCATGGAACACTGGTACCCCATGTTGGTGATGATCAAGTCCAGTATGCTGTCACCTCTAGTGGGCATGGTGACCAGCTGCTCCAGGGAGGTTGAGTTTTTCTAGGAAACATTGGGCAAAGGATGTTGTACACAAGTAATTCTCCCACTCAGTGTTTGGGTAGTTGTAATCTCCTCATATAATGGTGTTTGATAGGACCTTTATATTTTCCACTGTTCTCAGGAATACTGATCGAGGTTCCTGAGACAAGGTAGGTGATCTGTAGCAGGCTACAATCTGATAAGCAGCTTTGCCCAATGTTATTTGCACTTGCATGGTCTCCAAGGCCTCATGCTGTGCCACTTACCTGAAGGTGTGGGTATCCATAAGGTAAATGGATACACCCCTTCCTTTTGTATTTCACTCATGGTTCCATGATACTTTGCTCCATAGCTTTGCAGACCAGGCTGAGTAGACCTATAGGGCAATGGTTTCCAGGTTCTGTTGTGGCACCCCCTTTGTGGAGCTGGATGACTGTTGGTGTATGCCATTCTTTGGGTACATAGCCTGTGGTAAGGTTGAGTCTGGACAGTGAATGTAGGTGAGGGTGTAGTTCCTTTTGGGGCTGGTGTAAGACATAGCCTGAAACACCATCCTGTCCCACTGATGCTGTGTTCTTTGCTTTGGAGAGGGCTGTCTTTACCTGCATGTCCCTGAAGTCTGGGGCTCTGCATTCTTCTGGGATGGACACAGGCCCTTTTGGGGGTGATGGTGGTGGAGTTTGCACTGAACCTGCCCCCTAGGATGTGGGCAATGTAAGTTGGTTCAGTGTATTTCTTGCCATTTGTCAGTAGCTGACAGCATATTTGGACATTGCCACCTAAATGATTGGTATAGCTAACAAAGGATTTGTGGTTGTTATTCATACATTCCTTGGCAATTTGTCTTTAGAAACTGGCCTTGGATTATTTTATGAGCAATCATTGTTTCTTCCTAATAATGATCAGTGATGCCTTTCCTTTTGTGAAGTTTGCTCTATCATGTGTTCGTTTCCCCTTTTTGTTGTATAGCTTTTTTATGGGCTACAACCACCAGATTAGTTTCTTGTTTTTGGAGGAGTGCATCTTAGTTTTATTTGGCATGTCTCGATCCCTGCATCCCTGAAGATGCTCATAAAATGCACTTGTAAATGACTCGGCAGATTGTATAGCATAATCCTATAGAAAGGGGCCTTTGGAACTTTCCACTTTGGTCTTGGGAAGAGTGCGGTTTGGTTTTGAAAATGTCTTCACAGTGGTTTCCTTGACTGGGGGGGGATTTGGATGTCCAGTGTGATTACTTTATGATCGTATATTACCAGCGAGGGATTTATCTCTGTCATGGAACACTGGTACCCCATGTTGGTGATGATCAGGTCCAGTATGCTGTCACCTCTAGTGGACATGGTGACCAGCTGCTCCAGGGAGGTTGAGTTTTTAAACTCTAGGAAACATTGGGCAAAGGATGTTGTACACAAGTAATTCTCCCACTCAATGTTTGGGTAGTTGTAATCTCCTCATATAATGGTGTTTGATAGGACCTTTATATTTTCCACTGTTCTCAGGAATACTGATTGAGGTTCCTGAGACAAGGTAGGTGATCTGTAGCAGGCTACAGTCTGATAAGCAGCTTTGCCTAATGTTAGTTGCACTTGCATGGTCTCCAAGGCCTCATGCTGTGCCACTAACCTGAAGGTGTGGGTATCCATAAGGTGAATGGATACACCCCTTCCTTTTGTATTTCACTTGTGGTTTTAGGTCCGAAGATCAGAGGAATTGTGAGTGTTTTACGTGGAGCATGTCCAACAGCTCTGTGTTTGACATAGCTTTGTACATTAGGCAAAGATCACCTCTGAGTAGGCAATATGTGAGAGAGTACAGCTACAGCTGGAGCATTTTGCGATGGTCTGTGTATGGCATGTATTTCAGGCTGCTAATGCTCTTTTTGAGGTATTGCTGCAGGCTTTCCAGTTATTGTACATGTCTTGTGAGGTACACAGCAAAAAGGGCATTGTACTCCATTATGGATCTAGTGAGTGATGAGTAGAGGGGAACAATGTCATCTTCTATTCTGCATGAGACACCTTTTGTGATGAGTTGTGCCACATAGAAGGATTTCCTGACAACTGTGGGCATGTGATTATCACAGGTGTGTCAAGTGACCACCTGTGACCCAAGGTCTCTTATCACACTTTCAGTGTTAAGTATACTACCGCCTATGTTATAGTTCATGGCTACAGAGTTTTTACCAAAGGGGATGACAATGCACTTTTTGGCATTGAGCTTGAGCCCATGGCTTTGACAGCAGCCATCTGTCTCAGTAAGGCCCTTTTGTGGCATGTCCACATCTTTAGTATTTACAATTATGGCTCCTAGTTTGCAGTCATCTGGAAACTTCATTAGCCACAGACCTTCCATATTAACGTTTACTTCAGGGAAGTAGATACAAAACAGGACAGGACCCAGGACTGGGCCCTGTGGTACTGCACTCATCACTGGTCCAAAGTCATACTTGGAGTCTGCTACTTTCACAGTGTGTGTTTTGTCAGTAAGCCAGTTGGCAACCCATCTTGTGACATAGCAATGTATACCTAGTTTAGTGGGTTTATCTATAATTCCAGAGTGTGGGATGGTGTTGAAAGCCATGGTAAGATCTACACAGGCTGTGAAAAACACCTTACCCTTGTCTACAGTTCTGGTGACTATTTCAATGTCATCTATCAGGTTTAGGAGACATGATCTGTATTTTACAAACCCAACATGGTTGTGGTCCAGAGTTTGGAGATTACCAATGTCTTTTTTTATAAGTTGTATGATGATCCATTCCATGGTCTTTCAGAGCAGGCTCATCAGGCTAACGGGGTGCTAGTTCCTGTGGTCCATTGTGTCTCTCCCCTTGTGTAGTGGGATAACCGTCACTGTGCACCACTCAGCAGGCACAAAGCCTGAGGTGAGGCTATGACTGAACATGGCACGTCAGTGTGGTGGCTGTTCATTCTGTAGTTTGTGTAGAACACAGCCTGGGAAGTTATCTGGTCCCATGGATGCTGTGATACTGGCTTTGGAGAGTGTTATTTACCTGTGCAGCCATGATGACAGCAACTTTGCAGTCTTCCATTATAGAGATGTGCTCTTTCATGGGTGAGAGGGGAGTAAGGTTAACACTGATCCAATCTGCCAGGATGTTGGCAATATCAGTTGGGTCTGTATATTTAGTGCCATTGAGCTGTAACTCAGAGCAGATCTGAGTGTTGCCATGACATGGACCTGTCTGTTTGGCAGAGATCTCCTGAGTAGACAGTATGCAACAGAGTACAGATTGAGTTAAATTCAGTCTTGTTGCATGGGGCAACTGTTTGAGGCCAGTAATCCTCCTGTTGAGGTACTTCATTGGTCTTTCCAGCTGCTGAAGGTGCCTAGTCAGATTCATCGCAGGTGTGTTGTGGTAATCTCTGATGGGTCTGATGACTGATGAGTAGATGGAACCACCATTGACATACATGCAAAGATCTTGGCAGTTTGTACGAACACATAGCATAATTTTCTGGCCACTTTGTGAATGTGTTTCTGGAAGTACAGATGACTATCCACATTTATCAATAGATCCCTTATTATCACCTCCATATTTAGGGTGTTGGCACCTATGTGGTATTTGTATGACTGTAGCTCGAGGACATACTTTTGACACCACATCTGTCTGACTGAGACCCTTTTAAAGGATGTCTCTGTTGTCCCAAACATCGATTATGACAACATTTTGGCAGTCATCCACAAACTTTTCTAAACATAGCCCTTGTGTGTTTGACTGTATTTCTGAAAAGTATACACCAGACAAGAGGGGTCCCAGGACTGAGCCATGGGGGACAACAGTTGTTACCAGCTTGTACAGGAGACCACAATTCTTACCTTGTGTGATCTATCTGTGCCCCAGTTGGCAATCCATCAGATGACAGACATATTTACGCACAGGTTATTAATTTTGTGGATATGACATTTCTGGGATGTTGGCAAAGGGCTTTTCAAGGTCTATGTGGGACATGTGTAGCTCATTTCATTGATGTATGTCCTGGGTGACTGCCTTGTAAACAGTCTAGCAGGTTTGGGAACCATGATCTGCCCATGACCAAACCGTAATTATTAGGGTTGGGTGTTTGTAGGCTCCCCATAGCTCTGTTTATGAGTTCCATCATGATGGACTCCATGGCCTTGCAGATAAGGCTTAATAGGCTTATAAGACAATAGTTCCCATGTTCTGTTGTGCACCAACACTTGGAGAGTGTGTCAAACGTTTCTGTAACACATTCAACAGTTTCATATCCTGTACAGAGGTTGAGTCTCAACAGACTGTTCAGGTGCAGGCTCTGTTTGTTTTGGAGTTCACTTATGACACAGCTAGGGAAACAATGTAATCCCATAGACGCCATATTTTCAGGTTTTGGAGGGAGCTGTTTACCCATTCTATATGTGATATCTGTGCATTCACAGTCTCCAGGTATGATGATAGGGCCTTTTATCAGTGAGAGGGTGGTATGTATGCATGGGCCTGTCTGACAGGATGTTGGCAATGTCAGTCATTTACAGTTTGCACTGACTCAGGACATATATGAGTATACATTGCTATTTATGACATAGCGGAAGGAAGCGTCATGGTTCTCTATGGATATCTTCACAGATTCTTTTGCCAGAGCATGGATTGGATAATATTTGGAGTGCACGTTGTTTGTTGACGATACTGATTGCAAGTTTATTGATCTTCTTTGCTTTTTCACTTTTTGTGAACAACTTAAGTACTTGCGGTACATAGTTTGATTATGACAGGGTTCCAATATATATTATATGCGTCTGTTTTCATATAACTGTGTGCACAAGGCAGGCTTGGTGAATAGTGATAGGTTCCTGGGGTGAAACATGCAACTGCCAGATATGTGTGGCCCACTGCTGTACTCAGACATGGCCTAAGTGTGTGAGCATGCCCAGTATGACCTTTCAGTGTGTTGCTGAATGAAATCCACTACATTTGTTGAAGTGTGCGAGCACGCCCTGTATACACATTTATACTATATGTGTGTGGACAATCAAGTTGTATTTTTGCTGCATGGCTCACCTTTGTGTCATAACTCAAAATGGATCATGCTGTGCCTGCAGGGCTTCCATGAGACACTTTGCATAGACTTATCAACATTTCTACATACAGGGGAGACAGCTATTCTTTGTACATTTCTACCCTGGGGCACACCTGATTGTTACTGTGGGTATACATAGGATGAGGGGTTCACCTGACACTTATACACATTTGCTAAGCCTGCACTGCTGTGTAAGGTACACCATTTCAGTCTGTACTGTTGCCTATCGTACTGGCTTGAGGCATACTACTGCACTACGGGTCTTAGCATCCAATCTCACGTATATTAAATTGCAACTTCATAGCCTACCCAAACCACATCACACCACCTGGCCTGCTGTTCTCTGTCTGCATAGGCCTGTGGGGGAGGTTACCCATATGCCTCTTTAGGTTCATGATACAGCATTTCTTTATGTTTGCATTAGTGTACAATTGTCCTGCTGTGGCTGTGCCACTGTAATGCTGTCATGGCTTAGTGGTTCAGTAGTGTGACTATAGTGCACAATATCCTGGGTTTGAGCCCTGTCACTGCTTTTTATTTTCATGCTGGATAGACCAGACTGCTTAAGGAACAGTACTGCAAATATGAGCATGTTTACCTGACTTTGCTCAACTTTGCCCGACCTTGCCCAACATTGCTCAATGTTGCCCGATGTTGCGCTAGTTAGCGCGGGCAATTTTGTTTACATATACAAAATAGTGGTAAAAGCTGCTTAGCACTGCTTTATATTGTGTAAAACATGGCAATCATGCCTCAGGTGGAGCTGCAGGGCTGCCTATGTCAGATACACATGGTACACTCCCTATACATGTTTGAAAACAGGTACTGTCAAGTTAGGCATCCCTTTTATTTTATGTGCGAGTCAGAGAGAGGTGTCATTTCCAGGGTTCCTACTGAGCCAGTGTATGTGCTATGCGTTGCCTCTTTGCCAAAGCCAAGGCATACTAGGCATGCCTCCTTCTGTCTACTGGCACAGGCTCAGGTTGTTCCTCCTCTGAGTCACGCTGTGCCTGTGATGGCCTTGGCAATGGTGGGGGACTGTTTGGTCCTGGCCCATGCTGCTCCTGCTGCAGCTGTTTTCACAGGATCATATTGTGTAGCATGGCACATACCATGACAATTTGGGTACATGTAGTTGGTGAGTACTGCAAGGCTCCTCCAGATGTGTCCAGGCACCAGAACCGTGACTTGAGCACCCCAAACACATGCTCAATTGCATTTTGTGTTTGTGCGTGTGCCTCATTATGGTGTTCTTGTTCAGGTGTGTGTGCATTTCTGATGGGTGTCATCAGCCACGGCTCCAGTGCATATCCAGCATTCCCCACTAGTTGACCATAAGAGATGTCCCCATTGGCAAATGTCTGGTACAGCTGCATCAGATGCCAGATATGGGAATCGTGGTACCTTCCAGAGCAGCCAGCACACACATTCAGTATTATGCCCTGGGCATCGTACATGACCTGGCAGTTGATGGTGGGGAAGCCTTGCGGTTGATGTTTGCCCTACCCCGCTCACTGGCTGGTGCTTTGATGTGTATGTGCGTGCAGTCAATTGCACCCACTCCCTCAGGGTATTCTGCTATTTGCTGGAAGAGATGCATATCACTGGCCAATGCCTCACGGGAATTGGGGAAATATACATGATCACCGACATGTGCTGACATGGCATTCAGGAACTGATGCAATACCCTGGATGCTGATGCCTGTGAAATCCCCATCATATCACCAGTTGGTCTCTGGAAGGTACCTGTTGCTAGTATTCTTAGGCCGACACATACCTTGGTTTCCACTGGGATGGGTTCCCCTCTGTTGGTTCTGTGTGTGAGGTGTGGCCTGCACAGCTCAACAATTTGCTGCAGGAGGTCTCTGTCCACTCTATAGTGCTCCACTATCTACAGCTCATGTAGTCCCTGGCAGGTTACCCTGGGTCTGTACACTCTTCTCCGTCTCCTCACTGTGGGTTGCTCAGAAGCATTCGCAATGGCACCACCCTCAGCATCTTGCACATGTTGCCTTATAATAGCAATGGCAGACCCTAACATTTTTTTGTCTGAGGTTAAGCTTTTTAAGTTTTCACTCTCTTTGTATACTGCAGTGTTGCAGTGTTTCTGAGAAAAACATGGGGGAATGTTGTCTGCAGAGTTTTTAGTGCTGGGATGGGCTTGTGTACTGCCTGTGTAATTGGCTGATTCTGATTGATTTCACCTGGCAGCTCTGCTAGTTCTCCTTGGTTAACTTCCTACTACTTCTTTTCCTTCCTTTTCCCTTTCTGTTTCCACAGGGGGCAGCGCCGCACAAACAAGTGCAAACACGCGCACATGAGTGCACACGTGTGCACACAGGCTTACACAGGCTTAGGCGGCTGCACACGCGCGCACACAGGCTTAGACGGGTTTACAGACACACACGTGCGCACACAGTGTAAGCAGGTTTGCAAGAAAATTCAGTGATATCTACGGCATACACCTTCGGTTTCTGGGTTTCAGTTAAAACTACTGTAGACACGCCTCTTCTAATTATGAGTAACTCACAGCAAACACAAGCCACTCTGTTCCAATGAGCTTACAGTCTTTCGTACATACCCCCGCATGATGTCACCTATCTTCTACTCTACTACTCCCCTTCTCCTACACTTACACTCCAGGGACATGGCTCACATGCCAGGGAAAATTGGGATTCACTATTCTTATCCTCATTTGCATAGGATTGCCTACTAATGCTTGGTTACATCTCTCGAACTGAGCTTCCCCCCTTAGCAACCACTACTCAGTAGCCATGTTGTCTTTAGCCTGCCATTCCCCTGCATGGCAGAAGAATATTTTAATAAGAATGCCTATTTTTGACTTTTTTTTCTGGTTTCTAAAGCGCCGCACGTTTGCGCGGTGCTGCCCTACGCTTAAACATCGAAGATCAGGGAAAAAAAATAGATTTTTATTAATTTTCATCAGATCAAAACGCCAATGGCCTTATATTTGGCCATTGGCATGTTTCCTCAGCTGGATGCATCCTTTATTTGGAGCTATCATAGCTCAATTTTGCTATTTGCAGAACGGTACTCCGTTACCAGCGGAGTACATTTCTGCAAATAACTCTACTCTTCCACGGCCAGGTTAGTGTTTCCTGGATCGCAAAATTACCTCATTTGTATAACTTTCAGCAGCAAATGAGGTAATTTGCATAACATGACAAAGTCTGTGCAAGAGTAGTTTTAGGAGCTCTCATGCACGCCCCTGCCGGCTGTTGCTGGATCGCTCGGCAGACATATTGATGGTCTGCCGGCTTACACTGCTCTTAGACTCCGTACAAGCCTTCATGAATCCGGCCCAATGACAAAAGTGGTTAAACCTTTTTCCCATGGAAGAGAAAGAATGTATTGTTGTTACATCCAGATCCTGGTATTAGGCCAACATTTATTAGTTAGACTAATATATCAAGATAAAATAAGTTCGTATTTCTTGGTTTGATAAAACATGAAAAATAATTCTTATCAGAAAACAGTCCTGCTTGTTGCTACTACCATTTTTATTGAATTATGAAGATGGTACTGATGACAGAGTACCTACCAATTGTATAGATTTTGGGGAGTTTCCCAAAAATTATCCTCAAACTTTTGTTCCATTCTTCCAAAAATTGCAAATTATTTTCCATAAATTACTTTTCACTTTGTCCCTGGAGAATAGAGACAGTACACAGTCCAGGTAAATTACAAGTTGTATTGCTTGTTACTTTTTTAATTACATTCTGTCATCTTCATCAGTACCACCTGCTAGAACTCACATCCCTTGCATTCAAAGTACATTTCTGTTATTTTGGTGAAAATATGTAAGGGGGTTTAAACACAGTGTTTGTTGTTAGCAAAACAGTTCTTGATTATCTTTGACATATTCCATGACCTGATATATAAGTTAATTCTTATCCAAAAGGACTGAGGAAAGGTAAATGAAAGATAAGTCACAGATACAACAGGCAGTGAATTTCTGCCATTGTCATTGTCATATGCATCTAACCCAAGCCTTAATGAATTATAGGATATCTCAGTAATCACATCCAGTTCAACTTTCTTACCAACATTTTCCAATCCAAAGTTCTCTCATTCCTAAGACTATGAGTGAAGCCATTAAGAGTTTTGTGGCCAAACTGATCCATAAACAGCTCAAATACTGACAATTTCCTAATTAATAGATGTTCTTGTGAAGCCTTCCAAAGCAAACTATGAATCCAGATTAGCTTCTCAACTAAGGACAACAATAAGGCATTCTTTAGTTACATCCATAACCTAAAGGAAAACCTTAGAATTGTGACAAACTGGTAGCTAATGATACCATATATACTGAGCCTGTGGACATAGCTAACCCGTTGGCTAACAGGTTCTGTGAAAATTTCACACCCCTGTCTCCACCACACGTACCCCATGACATCCATACCACCTGCCTCCTACCTTGTATCTCTAAAGAGCAGGTTGTAAATGCCCTCTCTAATGCCAAAAACAGCATCTATGTGACCTGATAACATCCCTGGCTGTGTCGTACATGGGCTCCAACAAAAATTGTCAACACCATTGGGTACTCTTTTCAATTATATTCTATGTACTGGCTTCATCCCAGCTGATTGGAAAATGGCCTCCATTATTCCCTTGCACAAAGGTGATGCTTCCACTGACCCCAGGAACTATAGACCTATTAGCCTAACTAGCCTTATCTGCAAGGCCGTGGAGTGAATCATCACGGACTTTATCAACAAAGATACAGGTAATCTCCAAACACTTAACCCTAGTCAGTTTGGATTTGTCAAAAGGAGATCATGCCTATTAAACCTGGTGGACTTCTTTGAGACAGTCACCAAGGCCCTGGAGGATCTGTGCATACAGCCTACCTAGACTTGGCCAAGGCTTTTGACACCATCCCCCACTCAGGCATCATTGATAAACTCACCCATTTAGGTATAAACCCTTACATCATTAGATGGGTCACTAACTGGCTCACTGATAGAACACATATAGTCAAAATAGAGGAATCTACCACCAGCAGCAGACCTGTATACAGTGGTGTTCCGCAGGAATCAGTCCTGGGACCTCTACTGTTCGGAATCTATTTATCTGAAGTACAAGTAAAAATGAAATGTCTGTGACTGACAAAAGTTGCTGATGTCTGCAAATTGGGAGCAGTCATAGAATCTCCAAATGATGTCAAAATCCTGCAAGACGGTCTTATACAAGAAAATGATTGGTGCCAAAGTCATGACCTTAAACTTAATGCAAAAAAATGTATTATCATCCCTTTCAGTAAAAGCAATGTTCTTGCTAACTACCACATCAATAGCAACACCCTAAGTATGCATTCATTGGTGGGAGACCTGGGCACACAGGTTGACAGCAACCTTACTTTTGATCAACATGTCTCCACAGTGGTAAGAAGGGCATTCTATATTGTTCATCTCATAAGTAAGGGCTTTGCCTCCAGAAAAAAAGAAGTTATAACCTCGCTGTACTCTTCCCTCATCAGGCCAATAATTGAGTACAATACCTCTTTTGGTATGTACCTTTCAAAGCACCTGTAGCAATTGGAGAAACCACAAAGGTTCCTTACAAGGAAAATTCAAGGTCTTCAGCATCTGTCCTATGTAGATCATCTGAAATCACTGTCACTTTATTCAGTTTCATACAGACTATGCAGAGGCAATCTCTGTCTTGGATATACGGCAGTCTCAGACCCTGCCTTAACCTGGTATGTGACATTAATAGAACCTTCTGGAGGGACGGATTTGTCTCCCAGAGGTTACCACCCCTTTGGAACAGGCTTCCATTTTTTGTCAAACAGAGAACCTCGCTAGCCTCTTCAAATGCAGTCTGGATGATTGGATGAGTAACTATAAATTCACCCTGGGGGTTCCACCTGTGTCCCTCTTGGACATGGGCATTAGATGCTGATCTTGGAAATAAAGGTAGAACTTGGCTAGGCTTATAAGGGCCCTACGGCCATTAGCCTAGTAGCTTCCTATGATCCTGTGATCCTATGGATGTTTCTAGTGCATGTTTGTCAACATTATCAACATTGTCATTATAAGTGCCTCTTCATAGGGTTGTTTTGGTAATAGTGATTACTGCAAAAGAAAGCAAGAATGAATCATTGTTTTCACAAAGATTAATACTTTCAAGATGACTAAATGCTGTATGTAAAGAGTCTAACACCATTGTTCCTACACAACTATTTGTACTGTCAGACAATGCTTTACTTATTGTTGAAGCATTAAGGCTTGAGAATGTAACCCATGAACCTTAACTGCTTCCCACTTCTTCAGTGAAAGATGAGATTGAAGAACTGCTTATGATGGCAACAGCTGAGGGTGATGTTGAAGGTTGAAACATAATGGTTATCTTAATTAGTCTACATTCTCCTGTTCAATGGATGCTTGATTTCATTCCTCTTTATTTAGTAATTTGTGCGTTTCACATTTCCCTGCCCCAAACTAAAAGCTCCAACACTTAACACCCAATTGGTCACATGATGGCAAGAGTCAGGCTCTCTCCCAGGATTGGTGACAGCCTTTAGTTCTTCTATCCATTCTGCATCGTATCTTTACCAGGCTGGTGTCTCTTTAGGATGTGCATAAAAGAAATTCCCAGCCTAGTGCAGTGCCTGATCAGCCATTTTCCCACAGAGGAAGAGGGACAGATGTGGTTCAATGTCTGAATCATATGTGTCTAATCCCTAAAAACATACAAACAAACAAAATGTCCACCCTGTTTTGATATGTGGCAGCTACGGTTTCTTCTCTTTCATTGTCTCTAATGTAGAGCTAATGAGACAGACAGAAAAATTATTTCTATAGGTTGTCACACTCAATATGGACTACCAGCAGTAAACATCACTGGTATGGTCTTTTTAAATTAAATTAAATTAAATTAAAAAAAGATGCTGCACAGTCTAAAGATGTTGCTTTGTGGATGTGTGTGTGTGTGTGTGTGTGTGTGTGTGTGTGTGTGTGTGTGTGTGTGTGTGTGTGTGTGTGTGTGTGTGTGTGTGTGTGTGTGTGTGGGGTCCTGAAGACAGTAAAGCTTTGCCTGATAACTGCTACAGATTTTTCTGATTTGCTGAACTTCAGTGATTTCCATATTATTTGCTGTTCCTCCTACAATATTTGATTTTTCTGGTAAATAAATAAGGATTACAAGCAGTTAATAATTATTAGTTCTTTATTGTTCACAAAATGCATGCTGATGCAAAAGTAAATTTTCTGCCCCTCATCTATCCTCATTTTATTGAACATCACTGATTTTGCCTCATATATTTGCCATCATTTGTAAAATATTTGATGTTTCTAGTAAATCAGTAAGGATTGCATTCAGACAATAATGACAGTCTTTAGAGTTGCTCAGAAAATGCATGTCAATGCAACCTCTGTTGTTTTATTGACTTTATAATTAAGTTAGATCTACTCAGGAACCAGGATTAAAGCAGTGAGCTGCTAAAGAACTGATTCCTGTAGTCAAAATTACAGGGTCTGATTCTTTCCTTCTGCATTTGTGTACTGTGTGACTTTGAGAATGTCATGCAACCAGACAGCACACCAGGTTTGCCTTTGAATATGAGCACTTAATCCAATGGGTTTACCTAGTAAAGAAGTAGATAAAATAAAAAATAAATAAGTAAATAAGTAAAATGGGTCCTTTTTATGGCCTTTGCCACTCCATCATTTTTGATTTTGTACTAAATGATAGCGCAAAGCTGAAAGGTATTTTGGGCTATTCCTTGCCAAATCTGTTGCTTTCTGGCAAACTGTTGTGGATTGCAGCCACCGATTAATGACAAGCATATGAGATACAGACTTCATAGCATAAGTTCATAGGTTCATAGGTATAAAAAGCCAGATAGAAGCCAGTAAAATCCACAACCGATTTATTGATTGAGCGCTTTCGTCTCACAATGGAAACTTCATCAGAATACCATTGTAACAAAAACCTCACCTTTTATACATTGTCTTAATCACATAAAATGACATCACTTCCTCTAAACAAAAAGTGAACTCATACATAAATACAAATAACTACTAGTCAGCTACTAGTAGTAGTGGTAGTTTTGCCACTGCAAACTTAGAAAGTTGACAGAATAACAGGTTTAGCATTAGCATGAATTTTCTGAAGGGTATGAAGTATATAATGCACACCTCACAACCCGTTAGAGTAAGAAACCTGGACAAAGCCATAAGGAACAATTGCCATCAAAAACGTAGAAAGTTGATAGAATAACAGGTTTAGCATTAGCATGGATATTCTGAAGGGTACAAAGTAAAAAACACAACAAATAATTTTTTTTGTTCACATCTGCAATAAAGTTTAAGCATAGCTGCTTGGGTGTACCCATTGCTTAGCTATGCTTAGCCCAGCAGAAACAGCAAGATAAGTTTCATAGCAATAGACATTGAACATAAGCATAAGCAATAGTGTAGTGGTTGGAGCGTATGCTTTGCATGTATTCATTAGCGGTTTGAGCCATTTCCATTTTGTTTGTGAAATCATTACAATTTTAATTTATTTGTATATTTCTGTAGGAATTAACTTATATTTCTCAACCAGAGTGCCCCATACAGTATAGTCACACAAGAATAAGTGTAAAGAAAGCACATTGATGGATGTCACGGAAGGTAAACAAATTTATAATATGTAATGAATGATGAATCAATCCCATACACTTGGTAGTCCAATAAAATAAAACATAAGCAATGCTACGTATTGCACAGCTATGCTGACTGAGTGTAAGCACTGTGTAAATACGAATGCTAAGCAATGCGTAGCCCAGCTAAGTGGATTTTCCCATTGGTAAGCATTGCTGATCCTGTCCCTTTAAGCACTACCAACTTTAGCTAAGCAGGTTTGCCCATAGCTTAGCTAGGCTCAGCATATTCAAAACTGTCCAATCACGGCAAAGGGTGGGAAATCGGACGTATTTAAACCTCGGAGGCTGGAACACAGCACCTAACTGGTTGTAGCTCCCCACTGTAGGCAGTATGGCAGGTGTTGGAGAGGGCATGCACTGGGGAATACAGGAGTCCAAGGTCATGGTAGGAATCCTTGTAAAAAAACACAATGAGAGACTACTGCAGGACCAGTACAAGGCTCCCAATACAAATTGGAAGCCTGGGAAAGTCTCACCCATGATCTCACCAGTGTCACTGGTATCCCTTGGACTAGTGAGCAGGTCCGACACTACTATGCTGACTTGAAACGGAGAGAGATGGGGCTCTGGGAACAGTGCATCCAAGAAACAAGACAGAGTGGTGATGTCCTAGCAGTGTGTAAGTATTCATAGCAATAACTGTTTACCAATGTCCAGCCTGTGTATATGACAGATGGGTATGCATAAATGTTTCTCTGTTTTCATTACAGCTCCAGCTGAGTGGGTTGTGAACCAGGAACCCCATGCCAGTAGGTTGCAAAGGCTGCGGCGCAAGGCTGGTGAGTAACAATCTAGCTTGTACTATATATATCAAATAAATATAAAAGAGTAGAATGTCACTTGACATTATTAAAACCGGGTATGGTTTAAACTGAATAAAGCAGACAATATCACAGTAATAGTCCCATACAGGGCATATATTAATAAAATGCAATTGCCTGTGAATAAAAATCTAAACCCTGAACTGGTTGTGTTTATTCTGGTATGGTATGATTTGAAATGTGTACAGGTTAAGCATAGCAGCTATAGCTCTGAAAGCATTAAACAATCAAGTCTGAACTGACAAATTTAGTGCCTCTATAACACATGAGATTAACTGATATTACAAATGTCATGCACCAAGATCTGAATAGTAATGTTGTGTTAACCACTGTTTTCCACACTGTGCTATGTGAACAGGTATGTAATGTAAATACAAAGTCAGATTGTACAACAAAGAGAGAATGACAAAGAAATCATTCAAAGAAGGGACAGCAGTGTCTCAATAGCTCCCTGTGATGAAACACACACTTGTCATATTGTTAGCAAAAACAGCTACGGTTCAAATCACGGGAGCAGTAATAAGCTGTATGCATAATTTCAACTATGATTTTGTGAAAATGTGTAGAAACAGTCAGGTAGTATTAACAAACATTCCACAGGTCTCCCAGGTAAGATAAGGTATAAAGTAGCTATAAGAAGGTTGTAGTTATACTGTATCCAACACCCATGGTACAACCTAAGGCTTCAATGACAGCAGGATAAGTACATACACCAAGTGGTCTCCCCCAAGAAATATTTAAAAGTGTCATGCTGTCACAGCTACAGGTCCTTGCTAACAACATCCAGGGTGACTGATAGAAATCAAGGCAGAGTGTGTCAGTAGCACACACACACACACACACACACACACACACACACACACACACACACACACACACACAGTATGAGTGCACATATGTAACCCTGACTATGGGAATATGGGTAGAAACAGTCATGTTGTATTAACAAACATTCCCTCCACAGGTCTACCTGGTAAGAGAAAGTTCAAAGTAGCTATAAGAAGGCTGTAATTATACTGTGTACAAATATACCACTGCCCAACCCAAGGCTATAGTTGTTGTAATAATACCTGTAGAGTAATGAGTAGAGCAATGATCATTAAAGCTGTGACCACTGCAATAATCTACATTTGTTATATATCTACAAACATGCATATACAGATATATATATCTATGCATGCATGTCCCAAAATGCCCATACAAACACATGCTGCTGATAGAGCACCCACAACTGGGACAGCATGCACAGTTGGATAGAAAAGCAACCATAACACTCACATCTGTCCCCCCACACACAGTCCAAATAAATAAGTGAACAGTACACTACTACAAAATCATGATAGGCCATACACAATGGCCAGACATACAGCAGCCTCTTAGCAAAACAAATAAAATGTTTGAACATAGCAAAGAAAAATTCAACCAGCCAGTAATTCACACATGTTTATTATACTCTGATATCTTGGCCAAAGCCTTCAAGGAGAAAACTTTACCAGAAATACATGGCTTAATCACAAGAAGCAATTAACACCTAATTACATAATTTAATACACAGCCTCCAATTACACTTGTCATTTAACCCCTTACTGGATAAAGTATCACAGTTAATATTAATGCATTGAGTCTGTACATAACAATTGTCCTTTTATGAATGTTTCATCACACTGAGGAACAGACGTCTTCAGAAACAGTACCTTGAGATCCACTACTGTCCTCATGGTGAGATTTATGCAAATGTGCAGCTATAGAACTGACATATTTCTTATCAGTAATATGTCTGACATGTTCTAACACCCTAGTTTTAAAACATGTGTTGCTGTCCTCCACATAAAATATGTTACAAGGTCATCTAAGAGCTTTCTCTATACACCAACCTCTTCAATGTACAGACTTCAACATGTTTCCCAGCCATTTCCCTCAGCAGGAATTACAGCACTAAATAGTGATAGACCAGTATACCTATCCACTTACTTCTGTATGACATCTGGACAAAATCTGACATAATTAGTGGGCAGAAGCCCAAATACACAGCCATATATGAAATATTGCTTTTATACACTGAGAAAGTTGCTAGTGTTACAGGGTTTGTTGTAATGTATCTTTTCTGAGGGATTTAAAGTCAGAAAAACAAATGGATGTTGCCATCTACATAATGCAATCACCAGAATATGCTACTGATTTGCCAAGGACAACTCCTGTATGGGGAACAGCCCACACATAACAGGCTAACCTGTGGCCATTACGTGGTTGACCTACAGCTGAGAGCTATGCAGAGACAGAACTTTATCAGACTTAAACCCATGCAGAAGTAGCATGTGCAGACAAACCATGTTAAACAACAGTATAAAAGCAATACTCACATTCTGCCCCTAAGTCTTGAACCTTCCCCAACATTTAGTTGGCTTGTCTCCACAAGTCTTGTTGTAAGAGGTAGTATTTCACACAACTCCAGTTTGTCTTCCTCACAAGTAAGGGAAAGGGCCAATGCCCACATGGAGCACTCATTTATAGGAGTGTGTTGCCATAGCATTGACTATTGGAAGAACTGCACAGCTGCTCTGCATGCAATTAACAAGTGGGGAACCCTAATAGGTGCACAGGGCATCACCTGGTCATGAGCATCACCTACAAAAGCAATGCTGCCACCTGTTCAAACCAGCTCTATCCCTGTAGTGCACATAGAGAGAGAGAAATAAATGAAACATAAAGTGGAAAAGAGAAGAAAGAAAAAAGGTAAGTGGAACATGTAAGCAAGTAATTGAATGTAGTACTTGGTCTGTAATAAAGGGAAATATGACTTGGAGGAATATTTGTCCCAACAAGACATGCTGTACTAATGTCCTGCTAAACAGCTGCTATGGCCATAGCATCTGGCCCTCTCTGCAGTGGGAGATATCACAGACATACCTCTCAACTGTGCACATCCTCACAGAATGTCCACATTTTACCTTCATGTATTTTTGTCTGTTTCTCCTGAGATCTGTACTTTTCTGCCAAATAGCTGAGGATTGAAGTCATCAGGTAATGGCAAACACTTGCGTTTAAGACTCCAGATCCTTAAGAATATTCACTGTAATGCTAAATGCATCATTCTATGAGCATCCTATGTTTGTAACAGGAATATATAAAGTCTGTCCCTATTTGTCCCCCATCATTTTAGGCATTGTCCAGATGTGATGCTTTGAGAGGCTGTGAGGTGGGATAACAGCTCAGGAGCCTGACTCACCCTGGGAAAGGACAGCTTATATATGACAACCACAGGGGTATCTGTCAAACAGTTGTGACTGTGCCACTGCTAGGGCAGTTAATGGGATGTTTTCCATATCCATGTTACCTGTGATTATAAGTATGACACATGTTTGCCTTGTAAAGCTAAGAGACCTATAGAGAGCATGTGCATAGTAGAGTACTGTTGCAGACGTGTGTTGAACTGCATGTGATATATTGAATTAATAACATTCAACTGTACAATGTTCTGCTGGACAATAAACACATTTGTGACTGATATATGTAGTCACATACACATATACCTGTGCTAGGTCAGCCAAACCATTGGCAGGTCTGTGAGCAATGACATTGTAACATAATAACCTACTTATGACTGTTGGACATCTTCCAGGTTATCACAGTGATGTCAAACCCTACTGTGCAATCAATGTACTAATATATAATGTAGCTATATTAATACAGTATCAATACTGATGTCCACTCTGACACACATTTATGTGTGCCATTGTCCAGACATACTGCTGTAACATGTTGAGAAGTATGATTGTGTTGCAAGACTATAACTACAGTGTGCCATACTAACATACAACAGAAATGTATACCAGGTATCCCCTAATCACATGGATGTATGCTTATGTTCAGCTGGAAGGCACAAAACTAAATCACATGGGTTTCAAGAATTCTGGTACAGAGGTTGTGCATGTTGCACATGTGTAATATCACTGTCAGTGCATACAACAAACAGAAATGTGTACAGCTACTGGTTGTTGCAGTGCCCTGACACTGAAATGGGTACTAGAGTAGGCATGATATCCAGCTATTGATCAGAGAAATGTCCACCTGTGTTATGACCCTCTGTCCATGTCTACCATTACCAGCTATATCCACACCTAGATACAGTGGATATTACAAGTGTACACACCCCTGCTATAATGGCAGGTATGTGTGCTGTATGACAATCAGACCACAGAAGACCATTTCATAATGTTTCTCATCTTTATGTGACCCTTAACCTGTACAATTCCATTGAAATACAATCAAAGGTGTTTCTAGGAAGGCGGCCAACTATTGCCAAGTGAAGATGTGCCATGATGTTAGAGTCCAGACCAAGATGAATGAATGCTGTAACCATCTCAAGAGGTGCATACACAACATATCCATTTAAGGGTGTGCACACTCATTCAACTGGCTTATTGTACTGAGTATTATTTCCATATGTTTTTACAGACCCTATTGTTATGTTTTCAATTGAATTGTACAGGCTATAGGTCACACTACAGTTGGGAGTTGTTATGAAATGAGTTATTGTGGTGTCATGTTCCAATTGCACAAATACCAGGCAGTGTATCAGGGGTGTGTACCCTTTATATCCACTGTAGCTATATGGACACAGCAGTATCTGACCTCTATATCCAGCCTTCACCAAGGTGGAGTAATCCCCTTTGGTGGACAGTGGCAATACACAAACCACATAATATATTGCTACATTGGCTGTAGAGGGACACATAGGTGCAGGCAACAACGTTGAAGCAAGCCCACCTATACCTGAGCAAGCATGTAAGTTCACAGATGACTTCCTGTAAGGCTGACTATGACTATGAATTGGACATATCAACACCACCAAGGAAAATTGCAACCATGTCTCCACATATGTTGTAAGTCTCAGAGGAAACAACACAATTCAACCTGTACTGGGGGTAAAGATCACCTCATACACACATGCCATGGATATAGGCAACCTGCATCACATAGGTTAGGTGGGAAAATTGCCACCCTGTCCACCCCAGTTGTACAGGGAGATATGCACATCAACCACACTCCTCTCTTCAGCAATGGTGAGCATATACATATTGCCTACTGATGGCAACAGCAGTATATCTCCATGGAGCATAATAACATCAGTGTCTGCCTCCTACATGAACTCAGGCATATGCCCAGAGCTCCATCATATACACCACAGTCAAACACAGACCTGCCACCATCCACACACCATCCACATGGAAGATGCCCACTGTCAACCATCTACACAGAAATGAATGGAGGATAGAGGATTATGCAATCAAGTGTCCAACACTGGGGGGAATAAGATAGCTCAGGGACAGGTGAGCAATGCAAGCTGCTATAACCATGATAGCTTGGAGGGTTTCGGAATAGTGTGGATTATTTGCAAGTAATATCCACTATTGATGTGCATTTTGACAATCGTATGAGGTCCTGTGACCTTTCTTCTGTTTATATCGTCCAGGTAACATGCAGAGTGCTCACCTACCAGCATTCTCTGTTGGAAAAAACAGACATCATCACCCATTATGTGATTGGACATTATGCCCTGTCATTTGGACGGAGAGCAGAAGATGTGCAGGAAAGGACTGCCCTGTGAAACAGTGTGGTCCACAGGGTAAATGATGCCGGCCTGCACAGCAGATCTTATGATCATGTGCAGCATCAGGTCATCAATCTCAAATGCCATGCCCATCAATGGGCTGCTGCTGTAGTGAGGGACCGGCTAGACACAGGTGGGGGCCCAGCCATCCAGACCCCACTGACACCCACTGAGGAGCTCCTCACCACACTTGGGCTACATGCCGAATGCACAAGCCATAATGCTGAGGGAAGCATTGTGGAGATGGGTTTCACACACACACACACTGGTTGAGGAGCGTGCAGGTAAGGGCCCAGTGGGGATTAGTACACTAATGTATCAGACATACATGTATCTGTATTTTATTTATATGCATGTGTCAGGTCTGATTGCAGTTGTGGATGGTGTTTTCTAATGCACAGAGATGCACATCTATGGTGAGGACAGGACATTGTGCATTATTGTGGTTAGTATTGTAGATGTGCAGACATGTTGCATCCATCCTGTACTAAGGCCAAATGTGCATCTGCTAACAACAACTCTCTCTCACAACTACCTATGACCCTCTGGTCTGCAAATGGGACAGCAGCCCGAAGCTGATGAGTATGACATTGCTCTGTTGTTGCCTGGCAATACCCCAAGCATGTGAAGTGCTTGCAATTTACCATGCACACAACCATCAGTAATAGCTAAATCACTGTATATAATAGCTATATTGCTTGTTGCCCATGTTCATTTGTGCTGGAGTTAACTGTATTGCATCACAGTGGTCAGCACTGGGGCCTATCTGATGTGAATTCAACAATCCTGTAGCATACCTCACAACTTGTCAGTGCCAAGACATCTGGACAGAGGCCAGCAAATTGTGCTGGACAAATGGCCTAAGGTATGGTCATGCGTGACACATTACTGGTATACAGTTGATATAAATTGTGTACACACCCCTGTTAAGATGAAAGGTGTTCATGTTGCATACTAATTAGGACCATAATATGACAGTCCACACCTCTTCCAGCCTTTAATGTGACCCATAACAGGTACAGTTAACTTGTAGAACCAAGCATCTGGACTCATGTATTGCACCCACAAGGCTGGCCACCTGTGAGGGTGGCAGACATCCTATCAGTATGATGTTTCAGTCAGGTATGATACCTCATGCTACCATATGTGTCAGTACAGTTAAAGCACACAGACCACTTCCGACCACGTATAGGTTTCAAACATATGGATATTCCAGACACATCTGTACAGTGGACTGTACATTGGTTTAACGTGCTCCATGTAAGGCAGATGCTGTTACCACACTATATAAAGTAATAGCAGTGGGAGATCGTCACCAGCCATGTATGGTATACACATCAAAGTGGTATAAGCCACACAATATATGATCCTCACACACACACAAACAGTTACCAGCATTATGATTAGAACTCCTGTCTATCTAGGTATTCCTACTATAGTGCAATGCAGTTATCAGATGCGCCACAGAGCTTATACATTTCCACCTCTTCCAAAGGTACTTCTAAGGTGGATGACACCAACAGGTCTACTAAACTGGAGTGAAGGGAAGTGTAAAGGGTAGTACACAGGCCAAAAATGGTATGAGCCAGACAGTACATAATTCACACACACACACACACACACTTACCAGTATTGGGATTAGACCTGCTGTCTAAGTATGTCTACTATAGTGTTACGCAGTTATCAGACACACCACAGAGCTTATACATCTCCATCTCTTCCAAAGGTACTTCTAAGGTGGATGACATCAACAAGTCTACTAAATTGGAGTGAAGGTAAGTGTAAAGGGTAGTTCACAGGTCAAAAATGATATGAGCCAGACAGTACATATTTCACACACACATATACACACCCACTTGTCAGTATTGGGATTAGAACTCCTGCCTATCTAGGTATGTCTACTATAGTGTTATGCAGATACTGCATGCACTACATAACTTACTGAGTTTTAACCTCACCAAAGCTGCTGATAACTGCACAGCTGTGGTAAAGTATTACAGGTGGCAGACAGTCTGCCTTCTGTTCCACCGACACATCATGCTAGTTCTTTCTGTCTTGCACTTCAATTAGCATTATGGCTTGGCACTTTACCAGCTTATTATCTCAAGAAATGTGGCACGCCTGGGAGCCGTTAACAGTACTTGTTCATCACAAATGTAGCCCCAGTACTTTCTAGTTATGTCCTCCCCTCCTTGCATGTTTGAAGGGTGGTTATCTATTCTTTCACCCATTAACCTGGTGCACTTGTCCATTCTAGGGCACTGTTGCAACTGCCTCATGTACACAGACAACCCTCCGCTCTAAACTCCACACACTCAGACCTGTAAGGGTTACCCATATATCACCCAATGTGGACATATGCAGTCTCCAGCAAAGACTGGACTAGCAGGTCAAGAGGATAACATCAACACCTGCACAACACCATGTGGAACATGTAGCTCACCATGACATCCATTTTAACAGCCATGACATACAGTGAAAAGCCACACACCCACCTTCCCAGAAGCACTCAATGGACATTTACCCAAACAGCACAGACCACCAAGGCAGACGCCCACTCAGACACTGCGACATGGCACATGCCAAGGGACACATATTTATCCTACACAGTGTGCCCCCAACCTAGGCTCCTAAGGCTAACCACCTTGCACAATACAGTAATCATGGGTAACTCAATACTGAGGCACATACATCTCACTCACTAAATTGAATATGGAGCAGGTAACAGCCACATATCTATCACATGCCAGCAACTAACACATGACACAGCCAGTCATGTCACTCCACAGCAACTATGAGTATCACTCCGTATCCATGTTGGTGTGAATGACTTGGGAAACACCTCCCTGAATTACATAACAGGAGACATGGTTGAACTCTCTGATTATTTAGTCCAGGCAGGTGTGACAGTAGCCCTGGGCAGTGTACCGCTGTCACCCAGAATGATGCTGCGGTAGTGTCAACAGATTATTAACTGCAACATTGGCTTACATGTTATGTGTAATTCTCAGGGGATCCAGAACCTCTCTGCTTGGGATGACATGATTGACAGAACCCAATGACTTGCCATGGATGTCCTACATCTGTCACCACTGGGTTGTCAGATACTGGCTAAGTGTCTTGCCACCCCTAAGGTGCCTTATTAAGCAGTGTTCCTAATGTTATTACCACCATAACAGCTACATATGTATGCAATCTGAGGGTCATGTTGCTCAACAGTGGACATCTAACTGCCAGGATGCAGTCACTCATAGCAGTCATTGGAGTGGAGGACACATATCTGCTGTAATGGAGAGGTGGTTTACAGCAGCAGACAGCAGACCTGCAGTTTCAGGCTATGATGCATTCCACAGCTGTCAGCCCCCAAACATGGACCACACCACACCTCCACAGGTGGTGTTGTCTCCATATTCATTATGGATAGGAACACCTCCAGACTAGTATTCCATCATAATGCATTGGAAATACTTGCAGTACAACTGCCTTGGGGTAATAGTGCAATCCAGACGATAGCCTGCTATGGGTCCACATCTACTCCCTAGACTATCAATGCACATTCCTCAACACACTGCCAACTATGATGGTCCAACACAACACTGACATAGTACAAATCTTTAGCTACTCCTCCATCACCTGGGGAATGTAGCCAAGCATCAGTACAATGCCCCAGCACTTCTGGGATTCATCATTTCCATTGCCCTAGACCAGCTCATACTGACCCCTGGTAGAAAATGCAACAACCTTGACCTGTGTTGACCACTTAAATATTGGACTGTTGCTCATCCACAGATGTCAACCCTGCATGGTGGGATTCACATAGGATGTAATCAACATGGAACTCAACATGGCAGCCACACCCCCCACAAAGATAACCACCTGGCAAAACCTCTCCAAAGCTGACATTGCAGCCATGAAAACAGGATTGGATGGCTTCACTGCACGCATGGCAATGGGAAATAGCTGCATGACTGTGGAATCATACACATAGGCACTGTATAAACAGGTACATGAATGCATGGTACTAACCAGAGCCAACAGAACCCAGACTTACTGTCCTCCAAACACTGGGAGACAATGTGATGGCTCCCTGCCATTACTAAAGTGTACATCAGAAGAAGGACACTGTTGCAGGGAAAGGTGGTGTCCTATGACTGTTAAACTCCTTTATTAGCTTCAAACACAACTTTGGATCCCTCGTGGAATCCCCGACAGACATCTATGGCAGAAGAGATGCTGCAGACACTGACAACAGTCACAACAGCCTTTGTTAGTTACATAAACAACCTCCACAGCATTGAATACAAGTGCTGTGAGTTACTGCACAATGCTAATACCTATCCTGAGACAACAGATATTGGCCACAGTCTTGGCAACACATTCAGTACCAGCTTTACCCCTCCCCCACCACTGAAGCATTGAGTGAATGTGTTCTCACATGCTGTATCCCATTTCCATTCTAGGCATCTGTGTGTCACCAGTATGTGGCCCTGCAGCAAGCCACTGGGTATGGCAGTGTGGTGACACATCCACCATGTCATAAGCAAGGTACAGAATGTGCACAGCAATCCCCAGTCTGTAACACAGTGATTCCATATGCCTCAAAGATTATAGGGATGAGGGTTGTACATAGGTATATGTTGATTTACAACATCTGTTACAGAATGGAGAATGGTAAATGTTCTGGTTTTGACACACCTCCAGTTGCTAATAACCACAGCCACAGTGAATATTCATTAACCAGACACACTGGGATTACTATTAACACAGACACACAAACACACACACACACACACACACACACACACACACACACACACACACACACACACACACACACACACACACACACACACACACACACACACACACACACACACACACACACACACACACACACACCACTAACACATTTGCCAGTACTGAGATCCATAGGTTCACTGCTTCATAGGTGTGCAGTAGGTGAATGGGCCTGAAGGCTCTACAAGGCTAGCCAAAGGGAATACCCTGGCATCAGTCCACATTAAAATAGTCCCCAGTGTGGCGCAGTAGTATAGTCACTAGAGTGGTCCCCAGGGGTGAGTATTGTATTCCCCATCCACTCATCCAGATTTCTATTGTGGGTGGCCAGTGATGTGCACTGCTTCCCATGTATGTGATTTATATTCTATAACATGGACCGTATCTGGGTTGTGCACATGTCCCACATGCATGTTCTTTGAAGTGTGGAAGTGTGCTTGAGGTCTTTGGGGCATGTTGTGTGGACAGATAGGTATCTTCTGATGTAGCATTCCTGACCTCATTTGGTGAGACCTGGCTATGTAGCTGAGGTAGTGGTTGCAATTGCACGGGCAATATGATACAGGTATTCATTGGAGTTATTTGCATCTGTCCATAGAAGGCATATGTATAAGGCATGGTATTCCCTTTGTGGGGTACATTTGCAGACTCTACAGATGTTGCAGGCATCCAGTGGGGAACATGGCAAAAGGGCCACTGCACACATTGATTGGGTTACTGAGGGGATGGAACAGGGTGCCATGTCCTTTTACTTGCTCGATAACACACTCAGTCAGGAGATGTAACACATCAAAGTACTTTCTGATGTCAGTCCCACTGTTGTGGTCAACAGGCATATAGTCCACTGAATGGGTCCCAACATTAAAAATTTACTTGAGTTAAAGAAGGCTTTAAGATTCAGCCCAGGCATCACAAAGAAATGTGGACGTTGTGGTCAGTGTTCGTCCATTTTTTAAACTAGTGGGGTTAGGTTAGACAATTTTAACAAAACATTTGTTAAGAGTAATGGTGGTAATTGTCAGACCTCCAGAGTGGTATATTTAGCAGTATGTTTTTAAATGTTCCGCGTTTTATATCGGCAAGACCGAGAGGCCTTTTAGAAAACGTATTTATGAGCATTTGTATAAAATTAGAAAGGGTGATGTGAAAAATGCTCTAGATCACCACGTTTCATTGTATGACAGTACCCACTATTTTAAGTTTTTTATTATAAATAGGGTTGATATTAACCCCTGTGGGGGGAATTGGAAAGTGAATTTGGCCAAAAAAGAGGCAGTTTGGCAGTTTAGAACTAATGCAACTTGCTACCCAGGGGTAAATTATTTTATTAGTATTAAGCCCTTTTTATATACATAAACACAGTCATATTTTACATATTTATAAATATATATTTTGTTATAAGACATATATATTTTTTTGATATAAGTAGGTTGTTTTTGTTCATCATTCATAACTCTTGTGTCATTTGTGTGATTATTTGTGAATATCATGAGTATTGCTTTAAGATTTTTGGCGCCTAATTTTGTATTTCATTGAGTTCCTTTCCTCTTTTCAGGGTTCTGATGAAGTCTAACTGTTAGATGAAAGCGCTTAACCCTGGTGTATTGTGCTGTGTTTCTTGTTCGTGATTAAACAATTTACTACACTTGGTCTCCAGTGGAACTTCCTTTAAGGATTGAGCAGCTTTGAGTCGCTACCTTGGGCAGCGTGTTTTTATTTTGGTTGTGTGCTTTTTGGTTCATTCTATTGAAATCCTTTCATTTACTATGTATTAATATTGATTTTTAATTTTTAATTTCAATTTTTATTTGTTGCCACTGGAGCTTTTCTCCCCGGGCCTCTACTGAAAATGGAAATATATCCAGTTAGACTAACCCGGTTAACAAATGTAAAATAAAAATAAAATAAAAATAAAAAACAAATCTGTGAGGCAATATGCAGGGGAACTACTGATATAGTGGTTGCTGCCTAGCCAAGTGTGTTTGTGAATGATTCATGGGTGGAGACTGGTCTGTGAGTATTAGAAGGGTCACCTATACTGTTCACTAATCCATGCTGTCAAGCAGTCATTGCACATGGAACTTGATATTTAGGGATGTGGATTGTCTACACAAACCTCTACAGTGTTTGACAACTGTTGGCCTTGTAATGTGGACATTGGGTCATATACTAGGTCTCCAACATAATAATGAAGCAAAACCCATCCCCCCAATAGATCCTGTTATTGCACAATCACATCAGCCCCACACAGGATACTGATGACACACACACGCACACTTGCTAGTACTGAGTTTTGAATCTTTACCTAGCTATGTATTACTACTACAGTATTACATATTTATTGCACATGCCATGGAGCTTATAGGATGAATGCTGTCCCAAGATGTCTAAGGTGAGGAACATCACCAGATCTTGTAAATACTGGCATTAAGTGATGTATTCGGTGAGAGATTCCACAAAACATTTTACCCTGCACACACATTTACATTTGTCAGGAGTGAGGTTTGAACCTCTCTCTAACTATCTTTACAGATCATTATGTTATACATTTACCACATGCACCACTGACCTTATATGGTTTAGGGTTGCCAACAGGTACTTCTATGGTGAATTATATCTAGGCACTGAGATGTGTACTGGGTGTAAATGGGACCACAATCTTTGAGGTACGGACATATATATGTAGACATATGTACACACACAAACACTTGCCAGGAATGAGATTCAAACCCCTAGCAATGTAATTATTGCTAGTACATTGTTCTGCATTCATCACACATGCCCCAGAGCTTGCATGTTAGAGAGCTCTGCAAAGGTATCTTTAAAAGTGAGTGACATCAGCAGCAGTGCTAAAGAAGGGGTAAGGGAAGTGTTGTAAGTGTGAATGACCACAAAATCAGGTCTCTACAAGGATACACACACTCTCTCAAACAAACACTCACATTTACATAGTTGCCAAAATCAGGATTGGAACTCCTACTTAACTACACTATAGTATTACACAGTTATCACAAGTGCCACAGAGCTTACATGCGAGAGAGCTGTCCAAAGTTATCTTTGAAGGTGAGTGACATCAGCAGCAGTGCTAAAGGAGAGGTAAGGGAAGTATTGTAAGTGTGAATGACCACAAAATCAGGTTTCTACAAGAATACACACACTCTCTCACACAAACACTCACATTTGCACAGTTGCCAGAATCAGGAGTGGAAGTCCTACCTAACTAGTTTGCTGCACTATAGTATTACGCAGTTATCGCAAGTGCCACAAAGCTTATATGTTGGAGAGTTGTACAGAGGTATGTTTGAAGGTGAGTGACATCAGCAGCAGTGCTGAAGGAGAGGTAAGGAAAATTTAATGATTGTGAATGGCCTCAACCACATTCATCTAGAAACATACACACAAACACACACACAACTTTACATTTGACAGGACTGAGATTACAACTGCTACATGGATACCTATTTGTACTGTAGTGTTACACAGTTATCACAAGCACCACAGACAAGAGCATATCATGTGATATAGGTCAATAGGATGTGTAGTGGGTGGGACAGGCCTCCTAATAGGATTCTCTCTGTTGCTGCCTGTCTTTCATTTCACCACATCTCTGTGTGTGTATGTTTGACATATTATATTATGTTGACCTTAGATAAGTGTGAGTATTCCTATCCAATGTGTGTGTGTGTGTGTGTGTGTGTGTGTGTGTGTGTGTGTGTGTGTGTGTGTGTGTGTGTGTGTGTGAGTGTGTGTGAAGTATCAATGGTATACAATTTGGTGTGTGTGAACAGACATCTGTGAATAACCGATATCTGTAGTCCACTGTGTTGTGAAGCATGGGCTTCATTTCTCTAAGTGTAGGAGCATGCCCAGTATGACCTTCTATACTGAGTGTGTGCATCCATTCCAGGAAGGGTTGGACTCCAGTTCAGGGTTTTGTGTGCTACAGCTACACCTAGCAAACTGTTTTTGTAGGATATCTGTAGATAGGTTACCAATATGAAGATACAATGGGCTTAACATAGGGGGATAATGTAACTATTGCTGTCTGTGCACCCTGGGTGACATGTTTGGTTGTAGCATAGATTTTCTGACATATGTACTCTTTTACACTGTGATGTGCCATGTCATCAACTACTGACAGTTACCATTCTTTCCTCACAGTTATTTACTGGGAAATACAAGATGAATGAAGCTGAGACTAATATTCTGAGGCATATACACTACAAATTCTGGCATTCACCTGCTATTGTGGAGGGGTAGCTACAGAAAATAGACTGCTGGATCTGTGTAAATGGTGCAGCACCTTGTTAGTATGCTGGCTGGGGTTCCCCTCCTTGTGCTTTTCTAAACTTCACAGAATGGCCATATCCTGCTGGGGCCATACCTCAAAGCTGTACAGCTACACCCAGGTTACCCAGAGGCAGGACTCATATATCTGGTCAGTTTACTTTCACAATGTAGTTTACAAGCAGTTTTGCGGCTATACATTCATGTGTTTGCAATCGGAAGTAGTATGGGCAGACATTAAAGTTTCAGACTTCACACACTCCATGACATCCATGCTTCTACACCCCCCTCTGTTATTCTTTCCTCCACCTAACATTATGTAAGCAATATCTCAGAGGTATCCCTATAGGTCAGCCTTTATCTCAGTAGTATTGATCCACAGTCCTTGCAGTAGGACATGCAGAGGCATGCTACTGGTATTTGTCAACATGGCCTTGCATTTGTTTTCTGTTTACTGTGTTAGGTTGTTAGTTGGGACCCCCTGACATTCCATACATTGGCATTATGGGTGAGGCATTGGTCTTTGCCAGAAGACTGCAGGCCATTTGAGAGTGCTGCAGGCCATCTCCTACTGCATTTCTACATGGGATTGTTGGGGGGATGGTGCACACCTGCAGACTTTAACATTTGAAATGACTGTACTGGCATTTTGGTTACTCTGTTGGCTTCCATTTCATATTGTATTGCAACCTATCATGCAGACTGAAGGCATATCAGTAGAGTACACATGTTAGATCTTAATGGCATATATTTCAGTTCCAGACTTCGTACCCTTCAGAACTAGAATGCAACTGCCAGACCTGTTGTAGTATGTCTGTGTAGGTCTGGTGGGGGGCTGTTCACCATTGCCATCATTTGGGGGTCTTAGCCCGGCCCTTCTTCATGGTTGTCTACACCTGTCCTGCTGGGTGAGGCTGGTGGTGAGTATGTGACCCTCATAGACATTCATGTGAGAGACCTATTGACACCCACGGTTCTTTGGGCCATCACATGTACTGCGGTGGTGGTTGTCACCTTGTGTAGTGCTGCCTGGTATGTTGACACCGGTATTTGTTACAAATGTTCTGCTGTCCCATATAGATGTCTGCTGCTGTCCCATTCAGCCACCCAATTCCCTTGCATGCTTGCATCAATATCATACATACAAGTATGAGAACATACTACTCCATTCAATAATTGATAGGAAGGGTGACTTACCTTGTTGCTGGGCCAGTATTGAGAACAGTGCTGGAGGGCTGACTATGTTGGATGTACATAGTACACTCCCTATACATGTTAAAGCTCAGGTAGTGTCATGTTTGGCATCCCTTTTACTGTATGTGTGAGTCAGAGAGAGGTATCAGTCCCTGAGTCCCTACAGTGTCAGTGTGTGTGGTATGCATTGCATCTTTAGCATGGCCTGGGCATACTGTGCATGCCTCCTTCTGCCAACCAGGGCAGGCACAGGATGTTCCTCCTCCGAGTCTCTCTGTGCCTGTGCTGGCCTTGGCAATGGTAGGAAGCTGTGTGGCCCTGGCCCGTGCTGTTCCTACTGCAGCTGTTTCCACAGTATCATATTGTGTAGCATGGCACATACTATAAACATTTGTGTACATGTAGCTGAAGAGTACTTCAAGGCTCCAATGGATATGTCAAGGCAGCAGAACTGTGACTTGAGCATCCCAAACACATGTTCTACAATGATCCTGGTTAGTGCGTGTGCCTCATTATGGTGTTCTTGTTCAGGTGGGTGTGCATTTCTGATGGGCGTCATCAGCCATGGCTACAGTGCATAGCCAGCATCCCCACTAGATGGCCATATGGGATGTCCCCCTGGCAAACGCCTGATACAGCTGTGTGCAATGCCAGACATGGGTGTCATGATAGCTTCCAGGGCTGCCAGCACACATATTCATGATAATGTCCTGGGCATCGCACATGACTTAGTTGTTGATGGAGGGGAAGCCCTTGTGGTTTATGTAGACCCTGCCCTGCTCACTGGGTGGTTATTTGATGTGGATGTGCATGCAGTCTATAGCACCAACTACCACAGGGTATTCTTCTATATGGTGGAAGAGACACATACGTCTGGTCAGCACCTCACGGGCAGTGGGGAAATATATGTGCTCATTGGCATGTTGTGTCATGGCATCCAGGAAATATTGGAGTACCCTGGATGCTGATGCCTGCAAGACCCCGATGGTATCCCCAGTTGGTCTTTGAACAGTACCTTTGGCTAGTATTCTTAAGCCTAGACATACCTTGGTATCCACTGGGATGGGTTCCCCTCTATTAGTTGTGTGTGTGAGGCACGGAACACAGCTCAACGATTTGCTGTAGAATGTCCCTGTCCACCCTATAGTGCTCTACTATCTCCAGCTCATGTAGGCCCTGGTAGGTTAACCTGGGTCTGTACACTCTTTTTCTCCTCCTCACTGTGGGTCAGTTGTCAGCATTCTCCTCCTCACCACCCTCAGTCTCTAGCACATATTGATGGAGTAAATCAACAGCAGCCTTTAACATTTTTAGTTATTTTTGCCAGTTAAAAATCCCCTGTCTGTGCACACCAGTGGTGTAGAGTTTGTGGGAAAAAACAAGTCTGTAGGGTGTTTGCATAGTTTATATTAGTGTGCTGGGGTGCTGCATGTATAATTGGCTGATTCTGATACATTCCACCTGCCAGCTATGCTAGTTCTCCTTGATTGCCTTCCTAGTGCTGTTCCCTTCCCAGTTCCTCCTTATGTAAACCACGAGGTGCGCCACACATGCCAAGTGCTCATACATAAACAGTACTGCCATTTCTTCTCTTTTTTTTTTTGTTTAAATCCCGGTGCATGGCACGCACACCTATTTAGACTATATACACAATGCTCAGGCAAATCTGACATACCCCCCATTCCTTAGCTGTGCTTAGCCAAATGCAAACACGGGCCACAGAGCTCTAATGAGCTTACAGCAAGCATGACACATCCCCTTATGAAGTCATTCAGCTCTTACACTTGCACTGTTCTATTGCTGCACTACATGGTTAGGTACAAGCTGGCACTTTGAAGAAATGTGTGATTCAGTATAACTCCTCTCATTTGCATACCTCAGTGAGTAGGTCATTATTTACTGCACTTAAACAGACCCTTTCCCCTTGACAACCAGTTCTACCTGGTATTGTTTACATTCTGCATGCCATTGACTCTAATGGCAAAATGCAGAATTAACTTAAAATTGTTTTTTCTCATTTTTTTCCAGCACGATCCTATTTGTGCACCCCTGCCCTAAGCTTAAATGGCTGAGATCAACCAAAAAAAAAAAAGTTTAATTTAAAAAAAAAATAAACTGTTTTTAATGTCAATGGCCTTATATTTGGACATTGGCATGTGTGTTTGACTATAAAACATGCTTTCCATGAGCTGTCCTGCTTCCTATTGTTCAGATGCAGAAATGTATTATGTTACTAACTGAATACATTTCTGCTCTGACACTGTTCCTGCGTGAAGTCCGGCAGCTTTGTAGATCACAAAATCACCTCATCTGTATGTTTTTTACCAAGAGATGAGGTGATTTGCATCGTGCATGGTTTTCCATGCAGGAACAGTGTAGGGCCGCTTGTGCACGTGAAAACAGCACTTACCTGGATCACAAAGTGGACATTTTCCATGCAAGACCGGCTACACTGTCCCTGCATGGAAATCTGCTGTTCATGAATCTGGGGGTTTCTTTACAATAGTGGATACCTGGTGATGAAAGAACAGTTCATTGTTAACGTATGTTCCCAGATCTCTGACTACAGGATCAGTTTCCAGGGGTGTGTTGTCAATGTGACAGTTACAAGGGAAATCATGCTTGCTGAAGGATGCAATTGTACATTTCTTGGCATTTCATTTTAAATCCATGATTTTGACACAGCTATTGGTTTGGAAAAGGCCCCCATGGAGGATTTTGGTATCGTCTGGGGAGTTTATGATGGCAACCAATTTATAATCTCCTGCAAACTTGGTCAACCATAAAAGCTACTTTTGCATTGACCTCTGAGAAGTAACTGCAAAATGCAGTGGCACAAGGAAAAAAAACATGAAGTAATCCACTAGAAACAGGTCTTTTCAAGGAGGTAGATCTGCATACACTAATGTCCTGGGTTCTATTTTGAGCCAATTTTCTATCTAATGCATTATGTATGGATTTACATGTTGGTGGGAAACTTTATCTATGATGCCTGAGT
>NC_056729.1:754451597-754496597 GCF_019279795.1 Protopterus annectens | reverse complement strand
TGTATTTCCTGTAGTCTGCACAGATTACACACCACAGGCATAGTTATCTGTAAGTAGGGGCACACAGTACTATAAGGTACACAGGTAATGCTCATCTGTATCGGCATACATCTGTGTGTTGTATGTATGTCTGATGTGTGTTTAATGATGCCTATACCATGCCCGCAATGACATGTGTGTTATAGGGTATGTGTGTGTACCTAGCAACATGTATACTCTGTTACAGCAGTATGCCAGCTATATTAACAACCGTGCACATATGTCAGGTTGGGGTATGGCTTCAAAGAATAGGGTGGTTTACCGATAATACTGTAAATGTACATGACATTCATTGCATTGGATGACATAATTCTTCATGCATTAGCTTGATATATACCCCCGGGGCGAGGTTGTGCATTGTATCCCAAACAGTGTGCCGACTACTGGTGTATACTGGTGTGTTATATGGAGTGATGCAGGCACTGTCAGCCAGTTGTGGGCTGAGCACTGATATGTGGTATTGAATGTGTGTATCCTCTGATAGACAGATAGATGCTATATATGGCAGTTAAGTGATATCTGTACTTCATAATGTTAAATGTGCCACATGACATGCTCACACATATCGTTTAATTGTCTTCCAGGGTTATGGCTCATCAACGTAATCCATCGTATTCAGCTGCGGAGAAGCAGGAAATTCTGAACAGCTTGGTGCAGCACTATAACCTGCTTTTTTCCAGGGCCAGCCAGCACCAGCATGACCGTAGTGCACTGTGGCAAGACCTTGTTCGCCGGGTAAATGACATAGGCATGCATAACCGGACATATGAGCAGGTACGTCATCACTGCAGTGATTTAATTAGACATGTCCGGCAGCATGCATCTGATATCCATAGGCAACAGCTTGCCACAGGTGGTGGGACGGCCATACATCCCCCCCTCACCAGAGTGGAGGAGCTGCTTCTAAGTGTGGTGGCTCCTGGCCTACAGCAGCAACAGCATCACACATGTGTCATCATGAAGGCTGGAGCCACCCAGCAGGATGACATGGAGTGTGCAGGTAATACGCCCTAGCTGTAGACTACCGTTACCTGTATTGTTAGAATATGCATATGTGAGATGTGTACTGTGTGTTTAGCAGTTGTGCTGCCTAACATGTGCAATACTGATATTTGGAATAGTATCTGTACACCTGTGACTGTTGTTCCACTGTCGTTTAGCACACTCACAGTAGCAATGCCACAGTTGTGGCCACTGACAAACTGTGTCATATTCTTGTAGGTCCCTCTGGTGTGACAGCAGGGCAGACGATACATGCTGGTGAGTGTGTTAACACTTTAATATTGGTAATGAAATGTGCATGTCATAGGTGAGGTGTAGGCCATGTACACGTAACACACCTACACATAATGCATGCTGTGCATGTTTGCTGTGAGACATCAGTCATCTCAGTAAAGTCAGTAGCTGCCTCAATCACATGCAATGCACAGTGCAGCAGACACAATTGTGGCAACACTGTACTGCACATTGGATATACATAGTTGCTACAGCTTTACAAAACAGAACACGTTTATCATACGCAGTACACAAAAACATGCTACATTTGGCATTACCACACACCCGCTGTAAGGTCACACTTCAGTATCCCACATGTCATGCACACACACATGATGTACCTTAGGGGTAGAGGCCTATCATGGGGCTGTGCAACACTCTGCAACACATAACACAGTCATGTTAGGCAATGCTCCCTATTGGGCACCTCACACACCCATGTACAAGGTGGCTGTGTAATTGTGAACGTAGCCACGCCACTGCTGTTCAGGTACAGCATGCTAGGCGGTGGTCTTGCACACATTAGTAGCTGTGAGTGACCACAAGATGCATGTTGATGATGGCACAGGGTACTACACCCCATCCAGTTACAGTGACCACAGTACTACTCATAGCAGTCATTGCTTTGAACCTCAGTGTTGTGTGTGTGCAAACATATGCACCTATACACAATATGCATAGCATGTTGTCTGTGTGCTTACATATGCCAGTATACACAATATGCACAGCAGTCACCATCCACATCAAGTGTCGCATATATGTCCTGGAATGCTAGTGGGTGTATAGGAGACTTGACACACATTGGGTATGTGTGGTGTTTAATGTTGCAGTCGTGTAGCATGTCATGCCATGTCTGGCACCCACATATCTGCAATTTGTCCTACACTCACCATAACCACTGTACACTGGCCATGTCGAGCATTGGGATTTCTTCACGTCAACATGCACCGCACATCCAGTGTGTGTACATAACATGCATGTGCTACACCCGTGCCCACTATTATCTGTTATGGACACATACACTGCACTCAGACATGGATATCTTTGTGTCATACAGATAACACATGCAGCCATGGCATGTATACTTGTGAGTGATGATGCACAGGGCATAGCAGAGGTGATAATACCTGCACAGCAATGTTGTGTCCATGTACACATTGTGTTCCAGGGTGTAGCCATTCACTGAACAACTACACAGTTGCATCAAAGCCATGTATACTGCCATTTAATAGGGGCATCTACACTTGCACTGCATGGTCTTGTGCAACACATATTCTGCATGCTGACACGTGTGTGGTGACTGTCTACCTTGTGATACTGACACCCACCTTCACTCACTATAGGGTATGTGTTGGATTGCTGGTATGTGTGTGTATGTGCTGTAGTGAGGTATGTATTAGTGTTCATGTGTGCATGTGTGCATGTGTTCATGTGTGCATGTGTTCATGTGTGCATGTGTCCATGTGTGCATGTGTGCATGTGTGCATGTGCAGACCGTAAAGTGTGTTTCCTGTCTTCCTCTCACAGGTGCTGAGTTAGGGGTTGGCGAAAACAGCAGGCAACCTGAAGCCACTGACACGAACAGTGGTGATGATGACACATGTATTTTGGCACAGGAAGATTTGACAGGGTCTGTCGTTGGTCCACCAATCGACAGTACACAGCGTTCAACCCCATCTATGCGCACACTCATACTATCAATACATCCCTCATCACCAATGGCCATAGGCGAGGGACAGCATACAGTTGGCATTGACCAGGAGAGTGTGGTACCCATGGCACTTGCATCCCCTCACAGCAGCCATAGCCATAGACCTGGAACAGTACCACAGAGGCGGAGGTCCAGGGTTTCTCGGGGGAGCACCACTGGTCGTATTGCCCCTGGCAGGTGTGCACTCACAGGTCTTACGATGACCAGTATGTTCCGGGATGTAATGCAGACTCAGGCATGTATGGAACAGTACACCAGGCAGGGACTTAGGGCGCAGAGGGCACATTACACTGCTATCAATGACAGCATCCATGACCTTGCAGGTGCCATCCGGACTTACACCGAGGTCATTGATAGACATTGGGGGAGACATTAGATGCCCTCCACAACATGTCTTCCGTGAGCCAGGACTGTGCGGGATGGTTGCGATGTCGACGCGGATGCATGCCAGCAACAGCAACAGCTGGCAGTGGTCGCAGACAGCCCACAGATCACAGCCGCTCCCATAGTGGCAGTACCAGCCCCAGCAATGCTGGGGCTGGCCTGTCCATTGACCGTCCCAGTAGACCATGTGCACATGGCTCTGGCCAGTCCCAGCAGGGACATGGGTCCAGTCATCATACTTCTGCCTCTAATGATAGTACCCAGTCAGGGTTGGTACCCGATACTGTCCTTAGCACCCTTGCCAGGCACAGGTACTGTGTCAGTGGTCAGAGACAGTGATCTGTACAGCCTAGCAGGTACAGTCTCTGGCTGTCCCACAAACTACCATATATGGAGCCACATGGTGGAGCTGTGTGCATGCAGACACACACACATTAACCAAGCAACTAGGGCTCACACATACACACACACATTACATCAACATTGGCCCATGCTGTACTGTTGTCCCTCATACACACACACACACACACACATACACACACACACACACACACACAGACATGTCGATTGGATGGGTCAGTGTCAGGCTCTGGCAAACAACAAAATGCCCTGTACATATGATGATACCTGTGTCGCCTCTTGTCATCTGCATCATTGATGGAGGGACAGGCTAACATGGTGCTGATGATCAGGGTGACACTATAGCACTGTAGCAATAATAGCAAGTTGTCAACAAGGAAGTGTAACCAGATCCTTGTAAGTATATCTGAGCAGACTTTATGCATCAAAGCTCTGATTGTCAATGTAGCATTGTTTACACCACTGTTAGGTCTGAGTATGTATTGTCCACCCATGTGCCACTTGGCTGAAGTGTAATGTGTTGCCAGCATGTGTTAGTGAGTGGATAGTATGTGTGTGATGTGTGCAGTACAGATTAGCAAGTGTACATCTGTGAACATGGTGGATGCGCACTGTCTGGATGTACGTGCATAGTGGACACATGGTACGTGTGGCATACCCTGTAGTACACATTGTTAACATCTCATAGTATCTTTCAATGGCCAATATGCATTCTACTGCAGTTATGTACTAACATGCGTAGACGTGTGTCTGACATGGGTTGACTATCTGTGGGTGATACCATTAATATCTGTCAATGATATGCAGTCTGGTAGTATACACAACCTCAACAGCATGACTGTAAGCAATCATTGGATGATGTCCTGACAAATGACGCACAGTTGTAGGGAACCCAGTAACAATTGGATCCTTCAGGTGCTACACTATAACACTAACCAGTGGTAATGACCGCTACCCATTCCTTTGACCACACCTGTTTGGCATATAGCCCCCTTAGGTACATGCTGACACACTAGGGATGTGTCCATCCAAATCTGGAAATGCATGGATTGGCCTACAATGCATTCCCTGGATGGGACGCATATCCTGCACAAGGGTATCATACAGACAGATACCTGTTGTCTGATACATGCTGTATAGCAGTAAGCCGACTATGGCATAACCATCCTCATGTACTATACATACTATCCAGTCAGTACCACACAGGTGGTAGCCCTCAACATGTATGTTGGGTACCAATGTGTACATACAGCTTCATGTTATGTCATGTGTCCCTTGGTATCCACATATCCATAGGTATTGTGGAGTCCCAAGGTGTATCTCATAAGACATTAGAGGCCTGAACGCATATCCACAAGGCAGTCGTACACCTATAAAGACTGTTCATTCTTGGCAGTCTTTGTTGTGTATGACTATGTCTGGCATATACCCCAGGCATATACCCTCACTCACACTACTCTTAAGTAACTGTCATGGGTGTGTGTGCCACAGATGACTTTGGCCACAGAACACGACAGTGGACGGCCTTGTCACATACATACATGTGTGACCTATGATCTGAAAAGCAGCGGCACAACCTGTCAATAGAAACAAATGTATTCATGTAGTATGCAGGCTTAACACCTATGTACTGATTGAGGGGACATGTACACATATATATTTGCCACACAGATACCTGATGTGTGCAATGCACTTACTGTTGTAATCATACTATGTCATACCATAGTAAAAGCAAAACACACACTGCATTAACGAACAGTGACACATACACAGTCAGTATTTGCAGGATTCAAATCCCTACCTAGCTATGTTATGCTACGCTACTAGAAAGTGATGCATTAACATGGCACACTGTCTGCTTTACAAGGTGGTTTTCCTTCTCCGGCTATATTTGTAGGATGGTGACATCATCAGTCTTTCCAAAGAGGAATGCACCTCTTTTAGTGTGTTTTCCCAGTCTCCAAAAAGGGCACTCCTTTCAAAGACAATTGCACACACACACACACACACACACACACACAGTTTGCAGGATGCAAACCCCTACCTAACTATGTTATGAAACTAGAAAGAGACGCATTAACAGAGCACATTATTTGCTTTACTGGTTGGTTTTCCTTCTCCTACTGTATTTGTAAGATGGTGACATCATCAGACTTTCCAAAGAGGAATGCACCTCTTTCAGTGAGTTTTCCCAGTCTCCAAAAAAGGGGACACCTCTCAAAGGAAATTGCACACATACACATATCCCCACACACTCACTGTTTGCAGGATTCAAACCCCTCCTTAACTATGTTATGATACTAGAGAGAAGTGCATTAACACGTTGCGCTATTTGCTTTACTGGTTGGCTGCTCTTCTCCTGCTGTATTTGTAGGATGGTGACATCATCAGACTTTTTAAAGAGGAATGTGCCTCTTTTAGTGAGTTTTCCCAGTCTCAAAAAAGGGAACACCTCTCAAAGGAAACTGCACACATACACTCACGGTTTGCAGGATTCAAACCCCTACCTAACTATGTTATGATACTAGAGAGAGAGACGTATTAACGCAGCACGCTATTTGCTTTATTGGCTGGTGCTACTTCTCCTGCTGTATTTATAGGATGGTGACATCATCAGACTGGACATGGTGATGTGTGTACACTTTGTTTTATGCCATTCCAGGAATGGTCCATGTGGGTCAGCAGGTGTCAACAGCTTGAACAAGACCTCAGAATCCTTACCTTGTGTGATCTATCTGTGGACACATTGACATTCTGTCATATGTCAACACATATGTATGCACAGCTTGTTGGTTTTGTGGATACTACATGTGTTTGGGATGTTGATAAAGGGCTATTCAAAGTCTATGTGACACATGTGTAGATATGTTCATTGATGTATGTCCTGGGTGGCTGCCTTGCAAACAGTCTAGCATGTTTGGGAACCATGATCCACACATGAACATACCACAGTTGGTAGGGTTGTGTGTATGTCAGCTTCCAATAGCTCTGTTTATGACTGCAACCATGATGCACTCCAAGACCTTGCAGATCAGACTTCATAGGCGTACTGGACTTCCCATGGTGTGTTGTGCACCAACACTTGTGGGGAGTGCAATATGTAGCTGTGACACATTCAACGGTTCCACATCCAGTGTAGGGGGTGATGCTCAGCTGACTGTTCAGGTGCATGATCTGGTTGTTCTGTAGTTTGTGCATGACACATATTGGGAATCAATGTATTCCACTTGCTGCCATGCTTTTAGCAGTGGGGGTTGCTGCTCATCCATTCTACATGTGATATCTCCTTGTATGATGATATGGACTATTGTCAGTGGGAGATGGGTATGTACATATAGGCCTGTCTGTCATGATGTCGGCATTGTCACTCAGGTACAGTTGGCCCTGACTCAGGACATATATGGGTGTACATTGCTATTTATGACATAGCTGAAGGAGGTGTCATGATTCAGTCTACAAAACACCAATGAACATGAGAACTAATACCTGTTATACTCTTTTACATGCTTAACACCCTACTGAACCTTTGTGATCAGGCTACAGAGTATGTCATGATAATATCCTGGCATATCCAGGGGTCGGTTTCGTGTGTACTCTTCAGTCCAGCTGGAGGATATTGTGTTATTGACACAATGTCACATCTGCCTCATGTGCACAGACAACTCTCTCCTCCTCCCGACAAACTCAGATATATGTGTGAGATGCACCTATATAGACATACAGGGTGCTGAACTTTCTCGACCCATGACTGGCACAGTCTATCAGGTGGTGAAGGTAACCACACACACCACATATCAGTCTCACATATCCTCTAGCAACAGCACTCAAACCACATTATCACACATAGACATACTTGGATGCTGTAAATGTACTCTTCCTAAGCAGCAGAGACCTCCAAAGCAGACACACACACACCTGCTACTCCACTACAATACCCACATATCACATAGTTCACAATGTCAGTGTGTCACACAGTCACTGCCCTTCGGGCAAAACAACACACCTAATACACTTGTAATAGGCGACACTTATTGTCAGACACACTGACATACCACTCACCAGCCCTAACAAGGGAATAGTCACTTTGGGCTGTCTGTTGGGTGCCAGGTTCTGCCGCATAACACAGGCAGTCAGGTCACTCCAATGCAAGTACAGGACTGGCACCATCATTGTCCATGCTGGTGTGTATAACCTCCGACGTTACTCCCTGGACCACATGACATGATACATGGAGGGAACACTCTGATCATGTAGCCCAGGCCAGTATGACCCTGACCTTGTCTAGCATCTTACACCCACCAATTATGATGTCACAGTATACAGACACACATATCACATTTAACAGTTGCCTAACAAATTTGTTTAATTCATATGGGATACAGTGTCTGTCAGCCTATGGTGACTTGCTCAACATGCCACGTAGCTTCACTATGGACAGCTTGCACCTGTCACCCTTGGACTTTGGAATGCTGGCTAAGGATCTTGCTACCACCATAGTGCCTTTTTTAAGCAGGGCTCAGAAGACAAACCCACCTCCATAGACATTACAGGTTAAATGAAACTAAGGGTAATGCTGCTCAACAACAGTTGTGTTAACCTCATATTGTGGCCACTCAGGACTCTCCTTAGTATGGAAGATAGAGATATCTGTGCACTGACAGACGCATGCTTCAGGCTCGCTTATGCACACCAGCACTACCAGATTATGTTTCATACTATGCTGTCTGACAATAAGACTTGGAACAGACAACACAACTAGACGGAGTATCCATATACATCACAGATACACACACCTCTTGGTTAGTAGCACTGCACAAAGCATCACAGACCATACATATACAACTCCCATTGTGCAATACTGCCTTCCAGTTTGTTGCCTGCTACAGAACACACTTCCAAACTCAGGAACCACACTTGGCTTTTGTGAGAACTATGGTGAATATGAAGGTCTCCACAAACACCATTATATTGTGTGACTTCATATACACAAATATTGACTGGGGATACTACTCAAGCCCCGACAACCTCACCCAACAGATGCTACAATTTGTAGACTCATATGCTATGGCACAACCAGTCAGCACAGCCACAAGGGGGAATACATATTGGACCTGATCATCACCAACGTGGGGACTCTATGTTCCACATCAGCGATATACCCCTCATTGGTAAGGTCAGAACATACATGTATCTCACTGGACATACATATACCCTCCACACACCCATCCTGGGTAATCTTGGTGAACTACTTATGAGCCAACTTCTGACTTCACCGAAGCAAGGTGGTATCCTTCAGAGACCCTGAGACAGTGGCAAATACGGCTCACACTGCTGCATCCTTTACATACACATTCTATGGACACCTAGTGGACTGCATGGATTGTGCTATCCCAAATAACAGCAGGACTCACTACTCCAATGGCAGGGGACCTGTCTGGTAGACCCCAGCCATTAATAAGCTGTACAATGTCAGGAGGAAGCTACTACATGATAGAGCACAATCCCAGACTGGGAAGGCATCTGTGATCTGTACTAGCAGACAGCTACAGTCATTCATGAAGTTTTCTAAGTGCCACTTCTACCAGACAATTGCAACAGACACGTAGGACTATCACATGGCCTTCTTCAGTTATGTCAGGAACCTGAGTGGACACTCACTGATATGCTGTGAGTTACTGCATGCTGACTAAACCTACACTGAACCCACTGGCATTGCCAACATCCTGGCAAACAGGTTCAGTGCAGATGTTTCCCATCCATCCCCCCTAAGGAACAACTATCCATCCGAACAGAGTATAACCTCCCTGACATCACACAGTAACATGTGAGTGCTGCCCTCCCCAAAGCGTACATCACAGTATCAATGTGACCAGATGGTGTCCCAGCCTGCATCTTACACGAGCATCATGACAGAAGCAACTCTCACTTTACATCACTGTTCAATATCGGAGTTAACACAGGATATGTACCCAAGGAATGGCATACAGCGGCAGTGGTCCCACTCCACAGAGTTGGTGCCACAATGGACCACAGACAATATTGCCCTATAAGTCTAAGTAGCCTGTTCTGCAAAGCTATGGAGGGTATTGTCATGGGAGTCATACACACAGACATCGGGAACCTACAGACACTGTGTCCTACACATTTCAGCATTGTTGTGGGCAGATATTGCCTTTTGAAAATGTTTGTATTCTTTAAATGGCTAACAGGTCCATCCACACAGCCTATCTGAACCTTGCAAAACTCTTCAACACAATAACCCACTGGGCCACTTTGCATAGGCTCACCAGCATCGAAATGGACACATATCTCACACAATGGATTGATACCTGGATCAGGGATAGCACCCACATGGTCAGAATTACAGGTGCCATGTCTGACTATACACCAGTTGCATGTGGCATCCCACACCGCTAAGTTCTGGGACCTCCCTTGTTCAGTATATATTTGTCTGACGTACAGGCTACCCCAGGGGGAATATGGCTGAACATGTTTGCACTTGACTGCAAACTGGGTGCCATAATCAACTCTCCAGCTGCCACATGAATACTCAAACAGGGTCTCACAGAGATGGATGACTGGTGCCTGAGCCATGGCCTACAGTTAAATGCCATTAGTTGCATAGTCATCCCCTTTGGAAATAACAACATGCCCACACATTACCACATAGGTAGTACTCCATTACATATGGTAGGAGTTCTTAGGGGTTTGGGGACATGACTTGTTCGTACTGTCACCTTTGACATTCACGTTGCCAAAGTGGTTGGGCACACCTTCTATGTGGGCCACCTTATCCCATATGGTTTCACATCTAAATCGAGTGAGGTCATTGTGCCCCTATACTCATCACATCCATGCTTGGTTACAATGCCACATTTGGGGTGTACCTTACCCGACACCTGCAGCAACTGTACTGGCCACGGAAATTCCTCAACAAGCAGATCTAGGGACTCACACAGATGCCCTGCACAGTTCAGATGCAGTAACTCCAGCTCTACTCATTCGCTTACCACCTACTCAGATATGATGTGTGCCTTTTGTTTACAGATATACCCAACCCAGAATTACTGGACATGCTCCACCTCAGGATATCTGACTCCCTTGGAGCTACACACTCCAGGGACGTATACCTCAGCACAGATGTTAATAGGACATTGTGGAGGGACAGATTCTTATCCCAGAGGCTCCACTCGCTCCAGAATGTAATCTCAGTTTCACATAGGCAGAGCCACCCACTGACCACCTACAGAAGACATCTTGATGACTGTATGGATGATCGTATGTTTATCCCTGGGATATCTTCTGTGTCCCTGCTAGACAGAGGCACTCTAGCCTAAACATACATGGGTTATTTTGTGTGACCTACTCTTCACACACACAGTGTAGTAATCTGACAGGTTTGCGAATGCCAAACACACTCTGGCTAGGCTTGTACATGCCCTAGGGCAGATAGCCTAGTATCGACCTCTGAACCTATGCTAATGTTGAAGATGCACAATGTTTATTGCTGATACTGTTTGCAGGTCTTTATCATCTTTGCTTTACCAGTTTCTATGAACAACTTCCGTATCTGCAGAACATATTTGATTATGACAGGGTTCCACTATATTATATATGTCTCTGTTGTCATATAACTGTGCGCACAGGGTGGATTGCTGTATAGTGACAGGTTCCTGGGTTAACACATGCAACTGCCAGATATGCGTGGCCCACTGCTGTACTCAGACATAGCCTAAGTGTGTGAGCATACCCAGTTCTGCCATTCCGTGTTTTGTTTCCTGACATTTGTCTCATTTATTCAAGTGTGTGAGCATGCCCAGTTTGACCTTTCAGTATGTTGCTATCTGAGGTCCACTACATTTGTTGATGTGTGCGAACATGACCGATATTAACATTTATACTGTGTGTGTTGGAAGTCAGGTTCTGTTCTCACTGCAGACTCACCTTTGTGTCATAACTTGACAGGGATTATGCTGTGCCTGCAGGATTTCCATGAAATACTTTGCAAAGACTTATCAACATTCCTTCATACAAGCTGACCACTGCAATAATGTCATGGTGTAGTGGTTCAGTACTTTGGCTATAGTGCACAGTATCCTGGGTTTGCGGCCCTTCACTGCTTTATATTGTCATACTGAGCAGACCAGACTAATTAAGGGCTAGTTAAGCAAATATGAGCATGTTGGCTTTGGTTCAGTTATGCCCTACTTAGACCAGGCTTGTCCGACATTGCTCAATATTCACCAGCATTGCTGGACGTTGCCCAATATTACTCAACATTGACCACAGTTGTGCTAGTTGGTGTGTGCGATTTTGTTTGCATATACTACATGGTGGTAAATGCTGTTTAGCACTGCTTTATATTGCTTAACACATGGCAATCATGCCTTAGCTGGTGCTGCAGGGCTGCCTATGATGGATGCACATACTACAAACCCTGTACATGTTTGAAAGCAGGTAGTGTCAACTTAGGCATACCTTTTACTATATGTGCAAGTCAGAGAGAGGTATCATTTCTAGAGTTCTTACTGAGCCAGTGTATGTGCTATGCATTGCCTCTTTGCCAAGGCCAAAGCATACAGGGCACACCTTCTTCTGCCTACTGGGGCAGGCTCAGGTTGTTCCTCCTCTGAGTCACACTCTGCCTGTGTTGGCCTTGGCAATGGTGGGGGGCAGTTTGGCCCAGACCTATGCTGGTCCTGCTGCAGCTGTTTTTGCAGGATCATATTATGTAGCTTAGCACATACCATGACAATTTGGGTACATGTAGTTGGTGAGTACTGCAAGGCTCCACCAGATGTGTCCAGGCACCGGAACCGTGACTTGAGCAGCCCAAACACACACTCTATTACATTACGTGTTTGTGCGTGTGGCTCATTATGGCATTCCTTTTCAGGTGTGTGTGCGTTTCTGATGGGTATTATCAGCCACGGCTCCAGTGCATAGCCAGCATCCCCCAATAGGTGACCATGTGGGATGTCCCCATTGGCAAATGTCTGGTACAGCTGCATCAGATGCCAGATATTGGAATCATGGTAGCTTCCAGGGCAGCCTGCACACACATTCAGTATTATGCCCTGGGCATCACACACGACCTGGCAGTTGATGGAGGGGAAGTCCTTGCGGTTGAAGTAGACGCTATCCCACTCGCCGGCTGGTGCTTTGATGCGTATGTGCGTGCAGTCTATTGCACCCACTACCTCAGGGTATTCCGCTATTTGCTGGAAGAGGCATATATTGCTGGCCAATACCTCACGGGAATTGGGGAAATATACATGATCACTGACATGTGCTGACATGGCATCCAGGAACTGGTGTAGTACCCTGGATGCTGATGCCTGTGATATCCCCATCATATCACCAGTTGGTCTCTGGAAGGTACCTGATGCTAATATTCTTAGGCCAACACATACCTTGGTTTCCACTTTAATGGGTTCCCCTCTGTTGGTTCTGTGTGTGAGGCGTGGCCTGCACAGCTCAACAATTTGCTGTAGGAGGTCACTGTCCACTCTATAGCGCTCCACTATCTCCAGCTCATGTAGCCCCTGGTAGGTTACCCTGGGCCTGTACACTCTTCTCCATCTCCTCACTGTGGGTTGCCCAGCAGCATTTCCATTGTCACCACCATCAGCATGTTGCATATGTCGCCTTATAACAGCAATGGCAGCCCCTAACATGTCTTTGTCTCAGTAAAGCTTTTTCAGTTTTCACTTCTATTAGCTTACTGCAGTGTCTGTTGTGAGAAACATAATGGACTGTTGTTTGCAGACTTTTACGTGCTAGGCTGGGCTGGGCTAGTGTACTGCCTGTGTAATTGCCTGATTCTGATTGTTTTCACCTGCTAGCTCTGCTAGTACTCCCTGGTAGCTTCCTACTATTTGTTGTGCTTCCTTTTTCTTTTCTGTTTCCTCAGGGGGGGAGCGCTGCGCACACAAGGGCAAACACATGCACAGCAGCTAACATGCGCGCACACATGCTTACATGGACTAAAACTTGCTTATTTGGGTTAAAACACGTGCACACCAGTGCAAACGTGCTTACATCTCCTTAAGCAGCCTTATACTTGCTTACTCTAGCTTAAACACGCACACTCATGCTTACAAGCGCACACTCTGTTTTACTCAGGTTTACACGCTCGCACACGTGTGCATACCCGCTCAGCAAGAAACTTTGGTGTTATCCACGGCATACACCTTCCATTTCTTGCCTTTCTCTAGCCTACCTGTTGACACACCTCTTTCCATGATGTGTGAATGACAGCTGACACACGCCACTCTGCTCCAATGAGCTTCACTTCTTTCATACATACCCCCTCATGATGTCACCTATCTTCTACTCTGTTACTCCCCATATCCTACTTCTACACTCCACTGACTGTGCTCATTTGCTACGTAAACTTGCGATTCACTATCCTAATGCTCATTTACATAGGATTGCCTACTAATGCTTGGTTTCATGTCTTAGACTGAGCTTCCCCCCTTAGCAAACTCTACTCGGTGGCCATGGTGTCTACAGCCTGCCATTCCCTTGCATTGTACATTAACAATTTCAATAAAATCCACATTTGTGGGTTTTAATTTTTAGAATTCTGGGTTTTAGAGCGCACCCCGTTTGCACGGTGCTGCTCTACGCTTAAGCATCGGAAATCGGCGAAAAAAAATAAAATATAATTCTTTTCATATCGCATCAAGAAATATTTCACATAGCCATATATTTGGCCATTGGCATGCTTCCTGCACTGGATGCAACCTTTACTTGGAGCTGTCATGGCTCCGTTTTGCTATTTGCAGAATGGTACTTAGTTGTCAACTGAGTACATTTCTACAAATAACACTGCTCTTACTCGGACAGGTTTGGGTTTCCTGAATCGCAAATCTACCTAATTTGCATGCCTTTCACCTGCAATTGAGGTAATTTGCATATCCCAGCCCTGTCCGTGTAAGAGCCATTTTAGGAGCTCTCTTACACGCCCCTACAGGCTGTTCCTGAATCGCTCGTTGGACATGATGGCTGCATGGAGTCTTACTCTTCTCTAAGACTCAGTGCAAGCCTTCGTGAATCCGGCCCTCAGTTTTTGTAGATTAGCCTTTGTATAATTTCTGAATACCAAGGTTGTTGAGGATATCTCCGGCTTCAGTCTTTTGGTGAATGTGACTGATTTATGTTCCAGTTTGATAGGGGAGGAAGCTACATCTGTTGGAGAGCAGAACAATTCCATACTGGTGAGGAACAAGTCCAGGATGTTGTCTTTCCTAGCTGGGGTGTGGACTAACTTATGAAGGGAGTTTGTATTTATGAAGTCAAGAAATCAATGATCATACATGTTAGGGAATGTATGAGCCTCCCATGTGATGAAATGGTAGTTGATGTCCCCCAGGAACCTGGTGTTTGGCTTAATGTATTGTGACTCAATACCAGTCAGGTAAGAGATATGGGTCAAGGGGGACATAGAAGGGGGGGGGGGTCTTATATTTAGCTATAATGTAATAAGGGTTTTTGTTAATATTACTTTGGATGTGGAGGAGTTCTGGCTTGTCATTCTGTCCAGCGAGCCTGAAGGTGAGAGATTGTTCAATGAACATAGAGACAATACTGTTTTAGTGTCTTCATATACAGCAGTGGGGCTGAATGCAAAGGAGGTGTTGAAACCATACACCTAAATGGGTGCTCTCAATGGTCTTGAATCAGGTCTCTGTGAATTAGCATATTATAGACGCATTCCTGGGTAAGCAGTGACAATAGGTAGTTTGGCATACCTCTGAAGAATATTTAATTATTCAAGTCTTTTAAGTAAGAACATTTTCATCTACATGACCATGATCATTATATGATCATTATTTTTACTATATCTCTATCTATCTATCTATCTATCTATCTATCTATCTATCTATCTATCTATCTATCTATCTATATCTGTCTAATTATCTATCTATCTATCTATCTATCTATCTATCTATCTATCTATCTATCTATCTATCTATCATCTATTTATCTGTCTATGTCACATTGTCAACCAGTCCATTTGATTATGTAAGAATATACTACCATAATCCTGAATGCTATCTCACTATAACTGTGAGATGAAATTAAACTTGGGTTCTTCATGGGAGACAAGCCAAATTCTCCCACTGTTTATATTGCAATGAAAACTGGAGTTGATGTGAGTGTGATAAAAAAGACATTTACAAATATGAAAAAAAAACATACATGATGTGATGAATATACATACATACACACACACATACACACGCACACACACACACACACACACACACACACACACACACACACACACACACACACACACACACACACACACACATAAAATAATAGATCACTTTTGATATATTCCTACAAAAACATGAGTAATACTTTTCTTTCTAAAGCAAAGTCTAGATAGCAAAATGACCAGCTGTTAATAAAAATAAAGACATGGTATCACTATATTATTGTATCCAATGAGCAACCAGCTGAGTCCTTATGAAAGTACATTAGAGGATTAACAAGTCTTTATCTTAATGAAGAAGGAATTATAATTAATACTTTCCAAGGGACAGTCTGCATGCTGTAAAAACTTTGTAAATATTATTCTGATCAGTTTGTACCATTCCTTTGTAGCTGAGAATAAAACATGCAGGAATACAAATAAAAGATAACACCACATAAACATTTGACTGCTCTAATAAGGCCCATATGAGATAAATGTATTTAACACACTTCATCACATCACCCTTATTATAGTTTTTAGTCTGACATAGGTGATAAGATTACTTCTGAATACTTTGAATGTCTTACAGCTGACACATTTTCTAACCAAACCCTATTACTCAGTAGGTGACAAATGTATGCATTAAGGTTGTTTATACAGAAAAAGAGACACACACACACACGCGCGCGCACACACACACACACACACACACACACACACACACACACACACACACACACACACACACACACACTCACACACACACACACACACACACACACACACACACACACACACACACACACACACACACACACACACACTCACACACACACATGCGCACGTGCGCACACACACACAATCTATCAGTGTGTGTGTGTGTGTCTCTGTGTAAGTGTGTGAGCCTGTCTTATGTAGTGCTAGTGCTATAGGCAGTGTTTTTGAGGTAAAGTGTATAGTTATGGTTAGAAGCTGGGAAAGGGTCAAGTTTAGTATTTTCTTGCATTTCTAAGGTGGGCATTGGGTTTTTTTTACGTTTTATTTGACTACCCCACTAGAATGGATAGGTTTCAGGACACTTCCTTGACAGACAATCCATTTTGTGGAGGTTGGCACCAGGCTTATGTAACTCTTTAAGTTTGAAAGATTGTAAAGACAAAGACCATTGCATAGCTTTGCATTGCCCTCTATTTCTTGTTAGTGCGACTGCAAGGAAACATGGTTGATGATGAAGGAAAACTTAGAACACCCTACCAAGCAGATAATACTTCAAGTACCATCGTGCCCACTTTATAGCCAAGCACTTATGTTTGATGGTTGAATATTTTCTCTCTTTCTCTGTGCTAGTCATTTGTCTGTTTATGCAGCAAATTGCATGTAACTCTCCACTCAACCTCTAGAAAAATAATGTACTCAAACTCACATCTGATGTAGTTGTGTAAAATATGGAGATGCTAAAACTGATTCACAGCACAGAATTTTCTTTTATTGCTGAATGCTCCATTTAATGCTCATGGGCATATTACCAGTTGTTGCAAAGTGTAGTAAGAATTTTCTATATTGCCTGAAATATAAGCCCTAAAATGCCTTAAAATGTTTCTAGGCTTGAAGTACTGGCCAGCCCATACTGTTTATAATTTTTCTTTCTGGGGTTAATTTATCAAACTCCCTATTACACTGCCCAAGCATCTCACTTTTGTCATTCAAATTTTGCTTTTAGAAAGATTCACCACAAGCCCTGCCTTCTAAACATAGTCCAAGATAGCTTGTACTTTATGAAGGTGTAAATTTCACTCTTCAAAAAGGATGATTGCATCATCTAAATATGCAGGGTTGTGTGTGTGTATGTTTGTGTATGTGTGTGTGTTTGTGTATGTGTATGTGGGGTGGGTATGAGGTATAAATTTCCTATTCATTAACTGCTGGAAAGTGTCTGGAACACCATGCTGGCTACAGGAGAGGACCTTATATTTAAATAAGTCATCCGTGTTCTAAAAGGCAGTTTTCCCCTTTGATTCTTTAGTCAGGGGCTGTCTGCCAGCAGTTTTTCAATAAATCCATGGTAATTAAAACTTAGCCTTTCCTAGTTCTTATCTCAGTTCATGTCTTTTAGGCATAGAATAAATATTGAATCTAGAAATAATGTTAAGTTTTCTGAAGTTGTTGCAAATCCTAATGGTTTCATTTGGTTTTGGAACTAAAACTAGAGGGTTATTCCATTTGTTGGTAGATTCTTTAATATTCCCTAGTCAGACCATCTTTTTTAATCACCTCTCAATTAGCATTCCTGTGGAATTCAGGGAACCTGTCAGGCTTCAGGTTGTCCTTCTCCCCTGAGTGTGTTTTAATATGATGTTTGATTAAGTTAGTTTTAAAAGGCAGCTCTGATAACATATCTTTGTTCCATAGCAGGAGCTCTTATACCTCCTGCTTCCGAGGCTTTGATAATGTGTCATCTACTGGGGCTTGAGGTATGAAAAATAGCCTTTTGTATTTAACAGTTCCCCATCCTCAGCTGTTAGACTTATGGTTCATGGTTTCAGCATATTCACATTTTACATGTGTTTATGGCATCTATTTTCAAGCCATCTCGATTTATATTTTATGTCACTTAGTTTCTCTATGAACTCAATGGGTCCCTGCCACTGTAATCAACATTGTTCTTATCGAATGGAACTATGATTAATACTTGTTCCTCTTTATGAAACTGTCTATTCCTAACATTTTTGTTGTATATTGCCTGATAGGTTGCTTGTGCCAGCTCCATATGCCTTCACACTATTGACACTACTACACTTATTTTATCCTGTTCAGTCTCCATGTCCTTTGGTCCTGTTTAGCAACCCACTGAGATAAATATCATACAGATATTCAAAAGGAAAAGCTCCCATTGAAGCATGTGATATTTTTCAGTTGACCAATAGGAACTATGGTAGAAGTATATACAATTCTTCCTGTTCACTTCAATGGCATCAGTAACATGGATTTAAAGTCCTAATGTAATGCTCCACGAGGCTTTTAGTCTTGAAGTGATACAATGAGGACCCAATTTGTTTTACTTTGCAGTCTTGATATTGGTTATGCGATCTGTACATGTAATTGAGGTTCCTGTATCACAATGTACTTCTTTTGTTTTTTTCACCATTTTTCACTTTTGTTCTATTGTTTTATAAATATTAGCATTGATGTTGATGCATGTGTCCTGTTCAAACACCACGTTCATGGTGGCCTGTTGCTACCAAACATCCCTGCATGCTGTTGGAATATGCACTGTCGTTCAATATATGCATGTGTTATGCTTGCTGTTCAACTGTTGCAACCTTGGTGTGTTGGATTAATGGGAATATTACTGCATGCTGTTACAAATAATCTGGAATGCTGTTGTTTATGTTGTAATTAAACACACCTAATCACAGATCGTATGGGAAGGGCGGTCCCAGCGGACCCGCCTGTCCCTCCTCAGTTGGCGAGTGCACCTGGCACCAGCAGCTCTGGTGCCCAGACCAGGCTCCCCCTCCTCCACTGGTCCTGTGCCACCTTTGGGTGGAAGCGCTGCAGGGGATGGGGCTCACCCCCCCGTGCAAGTGTGAGTGGAGGAGACCCACCTGTCACCCTTGCTACGGTCCGGGCTGTGGTGCGTAGGGAGATCCAGCGTTCAGTCGCTGATCCCCTATGCCAGCTCGAGGTGAGAGTGGAGCGTCTCTTGGGTGAGCCTGCCCATCCTACACAGCCCTCAGCACAACCACCCTCGGGGCTATGAAGGTGCAATGGTGACAGCCCATGGGTGGGATCTCAGTTCCACTCTTACCATCTGTGGGCTCATGGGCTTGCGATTTCTAAACATCATTCCCCATCAATTGTGTTCACCCACCCCATGTGTCAAACTCTGCCCCTGTATGCATCTTGATTGTCTTGTCTGTTTACCTCCCCACCCTACCTCCCCAATTATACCTACTTCCTCTACCTCACATTCCACTCTCACCTGAAAAAGAAAATAAAAAAAAGGGCAATCGGGATTCAAAGATGGCTGCCATGCTGTAAACACTGCTAAACTGCAGCTCTTCAATTAACCCGAGGAAAATCTCTGATCTGAGTGGATATCAGGAGGTTTAAACATCAAATTGATGATAAAAAGTTGCATTTATACTGACCTAATCTAAAATCAGTTAAAAAAGTGAGAAAAAAAAGTATTTATCCATCAGGATTACAAGTGATTACTTTGCTCTGAAGAGAGAAACAAACAAAGGACCGTGTGCTTTCTTTATTCTGCCTTTCTGCTTGGGGAAAGAAAAATCTTGCAACAAGGAAGAACCATGGAAACAACTACCACTAAGACAAAGTTGTCAGAACTACAGTCGCCAGTAAAGGATGGAACTGCAAAAACAAAGGATTACTAGACAGCAGGAACAACAGAAACCAGAAACTAGATCCAGGACTGATCAGCCACTAAACATGGAGGATATCAAGCACGCTTTACTACCTATACAGGAAGCTCTAAAGGACTTGACCTCACAAATACAAACATTTGGAGTTTTATGCAATCAATTGCTTCAGAGAATGGACAAAACTGAGACCAGAATTTCTGAAATAGAGGACAAAATTGACATGCTGGAGAAAAAATCAAAGGTATGTGATGTGGATGTACAAGCCATGCAAAATAAACTTATTGATTTAGAAGCAAGGTCTAGAAGAAATAATATTATTATAAGAGGAATCCCTGAAAACATCCAGTATGCAGAGCTAATACCAGCCATAACACAAATATTTGAAATACTGTTAAATGATGCTGATGGGGTGAAACAGATTGTAATAGAAAGGGCACACACAGAGCGCTGAGAGAGGTACAAGCTTCTACTATGCCTAGACCTGTATATGTTAAGATATTGAACTTTCAAGATGTTAGCAAAATACTGTTTACTGTAAAAAAAAAATGGTGGCTATGTTATGTGGAAAAATGTTAAAATATTTCTGGCTCAAGATTTACCATTACAAGTAAGGCAGGCTAGACAGTCTTTATCTGCTTACTGTAAATTTCTGATTGATAAACAAATTAAATTCCAGATGAAATACCCCAATATGCTTACATTTATGGTGGATGGCGCTAAATATTCTGTTTCCAATAAAAATCAGGCAAAAGAAGTGTTTCTGAAAGTTTTTAAAGTTCTACCTGCATCAGAGGGCTGAAAAGAACTTCAATTGAGACTGGCATGTTCCTGTAGTCAGATCCAGCATGTATTTTACCTCAAGGCTTTTCTAATCCTTTGTTTCTTCACTAAACTGTTCAGGCCTCTGAAAAGCAATAAAACTGTTTGTTTATGCTAATCTGAGGGTCTGCTGTCTGGTTTCCAGACTTTTATGGCCTCCAAGGTCTATTTCCATTGTGTGGTAAACAGGAAATGCCTGGATTTCAACTGAGAGTGTAGATTTGGATGTAATACTTCTTGTGGTCCTGCTGTGAAAGAGGTCCCTTGTCGTGAGTATTTCTGATGGTTTCCTGGCTTGAAAAGACAAAGAGAACTGAAAATAATATGATAATGTTCTTTTATAACTAAATAACATTACAGTATGTACTTAAAGCACATAATAACATGTACTTTTACTGTTTTTTTCTTCTTTTATAGGTGTGAACCAAAATTGTTTTTTTTACTATATGCAGTGAGTGGCAGGCACTGTGTAGGGTACAGATCTAAAATGTAGGATGTATTTTTTTTTTCTCTCCTCTCTTCTGTAAAAAGTTTATGTACATAATGATTGCAACAAAGCAGATACTTAAGGTAGGATAAAATAAGTACCCAATCTACTAAAACTTTCCTTTACACAGTAATAACCTTAGAAATGAGATTTGTTTAACTAATAGTTAAACCAAAGCTGTAGTTAAGTAGCGGTGTTTGGTAGGGAATGTGTAGTTTAGACTTTGATGTAGATATGCTAGAATATATAGGTTGTATGTTTAGGAAATGTTTTAAATGTTATTACCTGAAGTTTTTCAATGTGTTGGTGTGTTTAACCTTGTTTATATTTTCTCTTATACAAGACCTATATAAATCCTGGTCCAGGGGTAAAGTGGGTAAGCACTGGTTAGGGACGGGATGTAGGAAATGCTTCCAGATTAGATATAGTGTACAGTCAATACATGTCAATTTCATAATTCCCTCTTATATTGTTATTTGATACCAAGACCTGTGAATGTGGGAGTTGAACTCATGGAATGTTAAAGGGCTCCAGAACTTGAAGAAGAGAAAGCTGTTGCTACACATATTATTACAGGACAAAGCACTGTTTGTATTTCTACAGGAAACACATTTGATGAATGAACAATGGAATGATATTAGAAAAAGAACTGGATTAGAGAGCTAGTGACATCAGAAGGTAAGACAAACAGTGCGGAGTGGCTATAATTATCAAAACCCAATACAAAGATAGGATTTTAGACTCCAAAGTGGATCCAAATGGGCGATGGTGTTATGTGATTTTATCGGATAATGCATTTGATAAACCTATCCTACTTTTGAATATATATGCCCCATGCAATGATCAACACAGTTTCATAGCATCATTATATCCAATATTAACACAATATGATGGTTATTATTTTGTTGTGGGTGGGGACTGACATACCTATCAAAATCCAAAGCTGGATAGGTCTTGTCCACAAAGAGCATTTAATAAGCAGGCTGGGATAGCATTAAATGATTTTAAGGAAGATTTTCAATTATATGACCCCTTTTCTTATTCACAAGATATTAATAATGCAAATAAATATACCTTCTATTCACCATGCCACAAAATGTGGGCTAGAATAGATTACTTTTTGATATCTAAAGCACTAACGTATTTAGAACCAGTGGTGGTTATACATACTCGTCATCTATCAGATCACTCAAAAATTTCATTAAAATTTTCTAAAGATTTAAAAGACACAAGAAGGCATAGGGGTTATAATTGGTCACTCAACCCAAATCTTTTAAGTAAAAAAGAGATAGCAGATGGAATTATAAAATATTTGAAAGAATTTACAGATAGCTTGAAGCTCCAAAAACATACCACTGACATTGAATGGGCAACAGCTAAAGCTCAAATTAGAGGATTTCTTATACAAAAAGCCTCATATTATAAGAAAATTCATAATAGTGATATTCAAAAACTAGAAATAAGAATAAAACAACTTGATAATGAGCTGATTCAGAATTTTAACGCTCAAACTGAGGAGGAAATGTTGAAGCTTCAAAGGATCTCTTTTGCTTCATAATAATAAATTAACACTTCAAGAACATAGGTGTTTAGTGAAATATGCTAATAATGTTCAAATACCATCAAAAGCACTGGCAAGGATTATAAATCAATCAAAAACAACTGGATATATTTCGAAATTCAGTATAACGACACAATATATTCTAAAACTGAGGATATTGTTGATGTTTTTGGGAAAATCTATACTAAGGTGTATGAGGGGCAAACTGATAGGTCTCTACATAACCAGAATAAAAGTTTTCTGCAAAAATTAACTTTCCAGAATTAGAAGAGAGCCTGCAAAGTGACCTGATTAAACCTATTTCTAAAGAAGAAATAGTATATACAATTCAACATATGAAAGTACATAAGTCGCCAGGGCCTGATGGTATTACAGCTGAATTTTACAAAGAGTTTGCTGATAGTTTGGGAAAAGAATTGTCTCATGTATTTAATTATATAACTAAAAATAAAATTAGTGACCCCCACCTCAATGCGTCAAAAACAATTTTCATACATAAAACCAATTCGGATCCCCTTAACCCAGATAATTACAGACCAATAGCACTAATGAATGTGGATATGAAAATTTTAACATCAATTATAGCATCGAGACTAAAGAAGGTTTTGATATATCTAATTTCTAAGGAACAAGCTGGATTTATGGCAACTAGACAAACCAGCGATAACACACTTACACTGCATAATATGATGACGTATGCTAAAAAAAACAACTTTAATATCTATGCTCTTATAATAGATGCCCAGAAAGCATTTGATAGAGTAGACATAAATTTTTTGTTTGATGTGTTACCCTATTTTAACTTGCCCCAAGAATTCATTCAGATGCTACAAATATTATATAGTAATCCATACACTACGCTATACATCAATAGGACTTATTCTAACAGAATACAGATTAAAATGGTACTCGTCAGGGTTGTCCCATGTCCCCCTTATTGTTTAACCTATATCTAGAACCCCTATTTTTATATATCAAGCAAAATTTGTATCATAATGCACCAATAATTTATAGGAATAAAATATTAATGTCAGCATTCACGATGATCTTATTATTTATTGTACAACCCCAATTTCAGACAGTGAAAAGATATTAAAGCTCATAAACGAATTTTCAGTAGTTTCTAATTATAAAATTAACTTACAGAAAACGAATATCTTCCCATTAAGAACCCCAAAGCCTTTTTCACTAATGGCCCTGATGGGGAAGTTAACATGTAAAGAAAATATTAAATATTTGGGTATCAACTTCTCTACGGATAATAAGGACTTTTATAACAATAATGTTAAACGAGTATGGGAACACATAATAGCTGATTGTGACAGATGGAAGAATTTAAAACTACCGGTATTAGCAAAAGTATCAATAGTGAAAATGAATATACTACCACGAATGTTATACATATTTAGGTCTGCCCAATTATCAATTTCAAAAACAGTTTTTAAACAAATGCATAAAGATCTAGCTAAATTTATCTGGAACCCAAAAGAACTAGAATATCTTATGAGAAATTAATGACCCCTAAAACAAGAGGGGACTTGAGCTACCAAACTTTGAAGCATATTATTTGATTGTAAACGCTAATAAAATTTTAAGAATTGCTAATTATGATGTAACGAATACAACATGGATACCAACTTGGGTGGTCTTGAATCATAAGCATATTTTGGATAGGAAAATAAATCCTAAAGCATTGCCCTTTATGGACAAAATTAGTCTGATAAAATATGGGGTCATGGACCACATAATAACCTGTGTCTCATCTTTGCAAACTTTATTTCAGTCCGTAGATTTATTGCAATATATGATGGTTCTTCAACCTTTCCACAGGAATCCTAATTTTAAACTAAATAATCAGCTGATCGATCTCAGCAAATTTCCATTAATACTTAATCTGACTCTATTTGATGTTTTTAATAAACTTGACTTATCGGCTTTACAAATTAGACAGGAAATGAATCTACCTAGAAGTTACATTGTTATAATGAGACAAGTTAAAGAACTTGCCTTGAGCTACTTTAGGAACTTTAAACCTGCAGCCGGATTTGTGGATAAGTGCTCTGAATTGTGGCAAGCTATCCAACAAGACACTAAATTTATAGCAACTGTATATAAATTAATTAAGGATTTGAAATTTCAGGACAAAATTTTGCTTTCAGAGTATTGGGTAAAAAAAGTAACAGTAACAGACAATCAGATATTAAAAGCAATTGATATAACTAGGAAATCAGTTTCTTTTCAAAAACTGATGTACACGCAATTGATGATTTGGAACAATGCATATTACACACATCTTAGATTACATAAATTTAACCCTAGGAATTCTCCAATTTGTCCATACTGTGCAGATCAAACAGCGGATCTTCTTCATATGTTCTGGAGTTGTAAATGCGATATAAACTTTGGAACTCTCTTAAAGTACAACTGCAAAAGATGGGTTATCAAAGTTCTACACTGTCATGGGAATTTATGATTCTACACATTCCTCCAAGAGAGCTTTCCAGATCGCAAACTATTATTTGTATGAATATTTTTGCTGATGAAACTCTATATAGCCACAAATTGGCTAGAACCACATAAGACATCATGGAATAATTTTAAGCTTGTGGCTATAAAGCATATACTAGCACATAAATTACTTCTGAAACAAACTAACAAAAATATTAATAACCCGAAAATATGGGAAAAGGTCTTCAATATTATATTAGCATGATACTGATTTTAGGAATATATTAAATATAGGAAGCATTTCATGTAGATATTGTATAAATGGTTTGTAGTAGTTATAGTGTATTATGTGTGTGATGTTTATTGTATTTTTGTGATGTTTTTGGAAAATATATTTCAATAAAAATTTATTATGGAAAAAAAAAAAAAAAGGGCAATCTGTTCCCACAAATAAATTACGCCCCATACATAGCTGCCCAATTTGCACACATGTCCACTGGACATGTAAACTGATCATTTTAATTGGCAGTACAACATATTTTGTTGTCCTCACCCCTCTCTCAGGGGTGGAAGCTTTCAAATTTCACACCAAATTTCAAAAATATGCACAGCTGTTGCTGGTAAAGAAATGGGCAGCTATGGACCTTCCCTACACCCATCCTGCACATCCCGAGCTGGTTTCCCTACTGTCTTTCCTTCTTTGTGCCCCCTTTTTCACCACTTTCCTATCTGCCCATTTTCTTTTCTTTAAAAGAAATTAGCGTGGGGGTTAGCGGGATAAAGCACTTTAAGCAGTAGTTAGCGGGGGGTGCGCGAGTGTGAGCTTGTGTGCTAAGCTTCGTGCAAACCCATGCAAACCTGCTTACAACTGCTTAAAAGTGCCTTAGTCACTCTGTATGACAAGGCCCTTGTACTGCTCAGCAGCAAAATAATATACCCTTCTAAGTCTCGAACCTGGGACCTTGAACTCACCAGTCTGCATGAAGTACCACTACACCACAACAGATATACAAGAATTTAGTGCTGAAAGCAATATATCATGCATTGCCATGAGTGAATGTAAATGGAAAATAGGAATGGCATAACACAAATCTTGTTCTGTGGGCCTTAACCAGCAGGTGTTGTAGAATTGCATGACATGACTGTGAAAACAGAATCAGCCATGCTAATAGGGAATCATTTTACAGTAGCACCTTACAAACCTCACACAGTATCAGAGCAGGATAAACACTGGCATACTTGCATAGGTCACAGGCCAGACCTCCCAATAGTGACTGCTCTACAGTGATGACCCTGATTTGTAAACAAATGTTAGCTCTGCCCCTCTGACTCCCTGTGAAATGTACTAACAGTAGGCAGAAATGTGGGGAATCTCACTTAATGACAAATGTCAATAAGTGAGAGTAGACACTGCTTGCACGTCAGAAAAGGTGTAGTAATACATATGCTCTGAATCCCCCAAAGTCTGAACTGCAAAATGTCTGAAATATATCATAGGTGTATCCCAGTTATATGTACCTTTCCCTGAGGCTGTTCAAATATATACGTGAGAGTATCTGAGGCCTGGAAGAGTCAGAAACACACAGGCATATCAGCTTGTCTGCTGTTACACACTCTGCAAATAGCTGTAGAATGAATACCACAAGCATGCCCTTATGTAGAAGTACAACACAGAAATAGCAAAGGATGTAGCCATGTACTGCTAGCAACCACCTGTGACAATGCCATTGTTCAGGTGCTGAAAAGACTGCTGTGGTGCACAGTCAAAGAATACTAGGCCAACCTCTGTCTACCATCTATCTGGATATGTCCACAGGTGGGAGCTACTCAGACAGACTACTAGCCTTTATAGACTTACAAGTACACAGCAACTCTGCATGTTCAGTAAGATAAACATCACACGATAATAAATAATGCACTCTGCACTTCTGCACCCCTACCCAAAAGCTACTATATACCCATGTAGTCAGGCACAACCAAGGGTGTAGGTAGGCATACACAGCAGTGAAATATGTCCAGTTGTCCTGAGCAGACTGTGGGAATGTCAACACAAACAAACCACAAACTGTTCAGAAGTGAGTAATGTACTAATGACAGTGTAGCAGTTCACAAACAGTGCATGTGCCTGATATTCATAATTGGTAGTACAACACACTTAGTTGTCCTCACCCCTCTATCAGGGGTGGAAGGTTTCAAATATCCCTCCTAATGTATTGCATATGCACAGCTGTTGCTGGTAAAGAAATGGGCAGCTATGGACCCTCTCCACACTCATCCTGTACATCACGAGCTGGTTTCCTTACTGTCTTCCCCTCTTTGTGCACCCTTTATCACCACATTTCTGTCTCCCCATTTACTTTTCTGTCAAAGAAATGAGTGCAGGTGTTAGCAGGAGTGAGCACTTGTAAACAGTAGTAAGCGGGTTTGCACCAGTGTGCGCATGTGTGCGCTTAGCTTAGCATTGCTAAGATATGATAAGCTAAGCCAAGCTTAGCTTAGTATTGCTAAAATAAAATAAGCTAAGATAAGCTTAGCTTAGCATCGCTAAGCATCGCGCAAACCCGCGCAAACCTGCTTACAACTGCTTAAAGGTGCCTTAGTCACTCTGTATGACAAGGCCCTTGTACTGTTCAGCAGCAAAATAAAAAACCTTGCTAGTCTCGAACTCGAGACTTTAGACTCACCAGTCTGCAGGAAGTACCACTACACCACATCAGACATACAATAATTTGGTGCTGAAAGAAATATAACATGCATTACAATGAGTGAATGTAAAGGAAAAATAGGAAAGCCATAGGAATACATTGCAATAACTACTGTTATATGCCAATTAATTCTCTAATTCGAAAAGAAAGTACATACTCCCATGTATCCAGTGTTAGCATTAGGAGGTGTGAGTAAACCTACACTCTGAGAAGAGTGTACTGGAAGAAGCAACAGTCAAGTTTCAGTACAACATGCATTTCACTGGCTACAACCCAGCTTCAGATATGAGACATTATACCAACTTCTGACTGAGACAACAGTGTCCACAGCAAACAAGCATGGTCCCCACCTTGCAAAACTGAAATGGCTTTGCCTACCTAACCTATCATTTTATAGCAGTGTCTTGAAATCACAGTGAGAACTGCAATTACCACACAGCAGGCTGTATGTAATTACTAAATGGTGGGCACCAATTGGTGCAGAGGCCATCACATGCACATGTGCAGATACCTGGAAATGCAGCAAGTATCTGCTGTCCACACATGCAATAATATCATTGCAACAACTGGGAGAGAGAGAGAGCACAAGCGAGAGAGACAGACAGAGACAGACAAACACAAACAGGCAGAAGGAGACAGATGCTGAAAACAAACAGCAGCACACAGAGGAAACAAAACCAAAAAAAAAAAAAAAAAAAAAAAAAAACAACACCTACAACAGACGAGGTGAGGAATACAAAGGTAAGGTATGTAACAGATATGTATTTGGTGACATCCAAAAGATGTGTCTGAAGGGTACTCTACATACTGTGAATCATCCATATGTGGCAGCAATCCGTATCTATATGTACATGCACATTTGCATAGGGCAAGGGACATACTGCAACAGTTAGTGAAGGCTGGACATAAGTATGTTGTTGGAGGCTGCTATGTGCACATATGTATGTAGGTTGTAGTGTGGCATTGCAGAAAGCAAGCAGTGCTGGTATATGTCATGTGGTGTTAAACACTGTGGGGCTGAGCTACAGGCAGTGAGGCCTGCAGTAGCTATGCGGCCTGAGGACAGCAGAATGTGTTCTGCGCAACATTGTGCAATAGTATTACATAACCGTATGTCTCACAACTGTTGCATAATTGACATCCCCACCATGAAAGGTGGGCAGTATATGTGCCTGTATGTGCAGCTATATGTACAGCAATGGATGTTTACATGTATGTGTATATATACATATATATACATATATATATATATATATATATATATATATATATATATATATATATACATATATATGTGTGTATAGATATATAGATATATACATGGATATATTTAGATATATATATGCATATATATGGATAAATATAGATATATATATATATATCAATATATATGGATATATATAAAGATATATATGGATATATATGGATATATGTAGATATATATAGATATATATAGATATGTATGGATGTGTATGGATATGTATGGATATGTATAGATATGGATAGATATGTATATATATATATATATATATATATATATATATATATATATGTATATATATATATATATATATATATATATATATATATATATATATATATATATATATATATATGAGAGTGAGGGAGACACGGGGTCATATGTACTGCAACAGGTGCCTGTTTTCCAAGGAATGGACTGAACACCAGTGTTGATACCGCAGTGCCATACCCCATTCCAAAACACTTTACGCAGTAACTGCCACATAGGTGGTAGCCTGCCTAACACTGATGGTGTCAGAAGGGTACATGGGACACAGGTGGACAGTAGGCTCCCCTTTGATAATCACAGTGACAACAGTAGTAATGTAATCTGTCTATGTGGTACGTGTCATCACAAAAGGTGTGTCATCTAGGGAAATATAGGTCGGTGTTCCCCTCTACTCATCACAATGCCCCATGTGGTATGTACCTCACATGACAACTACAGCAAGTGGAAAGGCCAGAGACATACCTCACAAAGAGTAATACTGCCCTCAAACACATGCCCTATGCAGACTGACTCACAAATCACAGCTAGAGTGCGTTGCGTATCGCCCACCCAGAGGTCACCACTGCCGGACATACAGAGGTATGTCACACACATAGCAGTCGGCCAACCACAATGACAACACCTCACAATCTCTCCGGGCTACATGACCTAGGGCCCTAATCCCTAACTAAACAGCACATGCTGGAGGTACAGGTACCTATCTACAAATATGCCATACTCTGGACTAAACCACCCAGCATGAACAAACAAGCAGATGTCATACATACCCCTGATGATTGTTTTGGAGATAGGTAATATGCCCTGGGAGTCACCTCTGTGTTTCCGGTTGACAGGAGCAAGTGAAATCACATTACATGTGTGTCAAAGGCCAGGATAGCATATGGCTAGGCTGCTCTAGGCTCTAGGGCCAATAGCGTATTACCTACCTATGACACAATGCACACACATATGTACTCAGTGCAATACCTGCTATGTGAGGTGGAATGAGTGTGACAATGACTGTGTGCAAGGTTTATAAAGGTATGATAGCTTAGTGTGAGGTTGTGTCTGTCATGGTAGTTTGTGTCCTAGGTGTGAGGCCGGAGAAAGATGTGTCAGTTATTGGGATGGGGACATAGTAGGATGGCATATGTTGTGACATAGTTCCTTGTGTACGACTGTGGTGTCCCAATGTAGGCTGAAGCAATAAATGTATGCTCAGTAAGTGGTACTGATGTTGACTCCAGCTCACATATGAACTGTTGTACTACCTGAAGCTGTAAGCACAGTATGGTGTATGTTCACAGTCCCTGGTAACACTGTCTTGTGTATTTCCTGTAGTCTGCACAGATTACATACCACAGGCATAGTTATCTGTAAGTATGGGCACATAGTACTATAAGGTACACAGGTAATGCTCATCTGTGTCGGCATACATCTGTGTGTTGTATGTATGTCTAATGTGTGTTTAATGATGCCTGTACCATGCCCGCAATGACATGTGTGTTATAGGGTATGTCTGTGTACCTAGCAACATGTATACTCTGTTACAGCAGTATGCCAGCTATATTAACAACCATGCACATATGTTAGGTAGGGGTATGGCATCAAAGTCTAGGGTGGTTTACCAGTAATACTGTAAATGTACATGACATTCATTGCATTGGATGACATATTTCTTCATGCATTAGCTTGATATATACCGCCGGGGCGAGGTTGTGCATTGTATCCCAAACAGTGTGGCAACTACTGGTGTATACTGGTGTGTTATATGGAGTGTTGCAGGCACTGTCAGCCAGTTGTGGGCTGAGCACTGATATGTGGTATTGAATGTGTGTATCCTCTGATAGACAGATAGATGCTATATATGGTAGTTAAGTGATATCTGTACTTCAATAATGTTAAATGTGCCACATGACATGCTCACACATATCATTTAATTGTCTTCCAAGGTAATGGCTCATCAACATAATCCATCATATTCAGCTGCGGAGGAGCAGGAAATTCTGAACAGCCTGGTGCAGCACTATAATCTGCTTTTTTCCAGGGCCAGCCAGCACCAGCATGACCGTACTGCACTGTGGCAAGACCTTGTTTGCCGGATAAATGACATAGGCATGCATAGCCGGACATATAAGCAGGTACGCCATCACTGCAGTGATTTAATTAGACATGTCCGGCGGCATGCATCTGATATCCATAGGCAACAGCTTGCCACAGGTAGTGGGGCGGCCATACATCCCCCCTCACCAGAGTGGAGGAGCTGCTCCTAAGTGTGGTGGCTCCTGGCCTACAGCAGCAACAGCATCACACATGTGTCATCATGAAGGCTGGAGCCACCCAGCAGGATGACATGGAGCGTGCAGGTAATACGCCCTAGCTGTAGACTACCGTTACCTGTATTGTTAGAATATGCATATGTGAGATGTGTACTGTGTGTTTAGCAGTTGTGCTGCCTAACATGTGCAATACTGATATTTGGAATAGTATCTGTACACCTGTGACTGTTGTTCCACTGTCGTTTAGCACACTCACTCACAGTAGCAATGCCACAGTTGTGGCCACTGACAAACTGTGTCATATTCTTGTAGGTCCCTCTGGTGTGACAGCAGGGCAGACGATACATGCTGGTGAGTGTGTTAACCCTTTAATATTGGTAATGAAATGTGCATGTCATAGGTGAGGTGTAGGCCATGTACACATAACACACCTACACATAATGCATGCTGTGCATGATTGCTGTGAGACATCAATCATCTCAGTAAAGTCAGTAGCTGCCTCAATCACATGCAATGCACAGTGCAGCAGACACAATTGTGGAAACACTGTACTGCACATTGGATATGCATAGTTGCTACAGCTGTACACAACAGAACACGTTTATCATACGCAGTACACAAAAACATGCTACATTTGGCATTACCACACACCTGCTGTCAGGTCACACTTCAGTATCCCACATGTCATGCACACACACATGATGTACCTCAGGGGTAGAGGCCTATCATGGGGCTGTGCAACACTCTGCAACACATAACACAGTCATGTTAGGCAATGCTCCATATTGAGCACTTCACACACCCATGTACAATGTGGCTGTGTAATTGTGAACATAGCCACGCCACTGCAGTTCAAGTACAGCACGTTAGGCAGTGTTCTTGCACACATTAGTAGCTGTGAGTGACCACAAGATGCATGTTGATGATGGCACAGGGTACTACACCCCATCCAGTTACAGTGACCACAGTACTACTCATAGCAGTAATGGCTTTGAAACTCAGTGTTGTGTGTGTGCAAACATATGCACCTATATACAATATGCATAGCATGTTGTCTGTGTGCTTACATATGCCAGTATACACAATATGCACAGCAGTCACCATCCACACAAAATGCCGCATATATGTCCTGGAATGCTAGTGGGTGTATAGGTCACTTGACACACACTGGGTATGTGTGGTGTTTAATGTTGCAGTCGTGTAGCATGCCATGCCATGTCTGGCACCCACATATCTGCAATATGTCCCACACTCACCATAACCACTGTACACTGGCCATGTTGAGCTTTGGGATTCCTTCACTCAACATGCACCGCACATCCTGTGTGTGTACATAGCATGCATGTGCTACACCCATGCCCCCAATTATCTGCTATGGACACAGACACTGCACTCAGACATGGATATCTATGTGCCACACAGATAACACATGCAGCCATGGCATGTATACTTGTGAGTGATGGTGCACAGGGCATTGCAGAGCTGATAATACCTGCACAGCAATATTGTGTTCATGTACACATTGCATTCCAGGGTGTAGCCATTCACTGAACAACTCCACAGTTGCATCAAAGCCATGTATACTGCCATTTAATAAGGGCATCTACACTTGCACTGTATGGTCTTGTGCAACACATATTTTGCATGCTGACACATGTGTGGTGACTGTCTACCTTGTAATACTGACACCCACCTTCACCTACTATAGAGTATGTGTTGGATTGCTGGTATGTGTGTGTATGTGCTGTAGTGAGGTGTGTATTAGTGTTCATGTGTGCATGTGTGCATGCGTGCATGTGTTCATGTGTGCATGTGCTCATGTGTGCATGTGTCCATGTGTGCATGTGTGCATGTGTTCATGTGTGCATGTGTGCATGTGTGCATGTGTGCATGTGCAGACCGTAAAGTGTTTTTCCTGTCTTCCTCTCACAGGTGCTGAGTTAGGGGTTGGTGAAAGCAGCAGGCAACCTGAAGCCACTGACACGAATAGTGGTGAAGATGACACATGTATTTTGGCACAGGAAGATTTGACAGGGTCTGTCGTTGGTCCACCAGTCGACAGTACACAGCGTTCAACCCCCATCTATGCGCACACTCATACTGTCAATACATCCCTCACCACCAATGGCCATAGGCGAGGGACAGCATACAGTTGGCATTGACCAGGAGAGTGTGGTACCCATGGCACTTGCATCCCCTCACAGCAGCCATAGCTGTAGACCCAGAACGGTACCACATAGGCGGATTTCCAGGGTTTCTCTGGGAGCACCACTGGTCGTATTGCCCCTGGCAGCCGTGCACTCACAGGTCTTACGATGACCCATATTTTCCGGGCTGTAATACAGGCTCAGTCACATATGGAACAGTACACCAGGCAGGGACTTAGGGCGCAGAGAGCACATTACACCGCTATCAATGACAGCATCCGTGACCTTGCCGGTGCCATCCGGACTTACACCGAGGTCATTGATAGACATTGGGGGGAGACATTAGATGACCTCCACAACATGTCTTCCATGAGCCAGGACCATGCGGGATGGTTGCGACATTGACGCAGACGCATGCCAGCAACAGCAACAGCTGGCAGTGGTCAGGGACGGCCCACAGTTCACAGCTGCTCCCGTAGTGGCAGTACCAGCCCCAGCAATGCTGGAGCTGGCCTGTCCATTGACCATCCCAGTAGACCACGTGCACATGGCTCTGGCCAGTCCCAGCAGGGACATGGGTCCAGTCGTCATACCTCTGCCTCTGATGACAGTACCCAGTCAGGGTTGGTACCCAATACTGTCCGTAGCACCCCTACCAGGCACAGGTACTGTGTCCATGGCTGGAGACAGTGATCTGTACAGTCTAGCAGGTACTGTCCGTGGCTGTCCCACAATCTACCATATATGGCAGCCACATGGTGGAGCTGTGTGCATGCAGACACACACACATTAACCAAACAACTAGGGCTCAGACATGCACACACACACACACACACACACACACACACACACACACACACACACACACACATTACATCAACATTGGCCTATGCTGTACTGTTGTCCCACACACACACACGCACACACACACACACACACACACACACACACACACACACACACACACACACACACAGACATGTCGATTGGATGGGTCAATGTCAGGCTCTGGCAAACAACAAAATGCCCTGTGCATATGATGATACCTGTGTCGCCTCCTGTCATCTGCATCATTGATGGAGGGACAGGCTAATGATGCTTATGCACAGGGTGACACTATAGCAGTGTAGCAATAATAGCAAGTTGTCAACAAGGAAGTGTAACGACATCCTTGTAAGTATATCTGAGCAGACATTATGCATCAAAGCTCTGATTGTCAATGTAGCATTGTTTACACCACTGTTAGGTCTGAGTATGTATTGTCCACCCATGTGCCACTTGGCTGAAGTGTAATGTGTTGCCAGCATGTGTTAGTGAGTGGATAGTACGTGTGTGATGTGTGCAGTACAGATTAGCAAGTGTACATCTGTGAACATGGTGGGTGCGCACTGTCTGGATGTATGTGCATAGTGGACACATGGTACGTGTGGTATACCCTGTCGTACACATTGTTAACATCTCATAGTATCTTTCAATGGCCAATATGCATTCTACTGCAGTTATGTACTAACATGGGTAGTCGTGTGTATGACATGGGTAGACACTATGCTGTGGGTGATACTGTTAATATCTGTCAATGATTTGCAGTCTGGTAGTATACACAACCTCAACAGCATGACTATATGCAATCATTGGATGATGTCCTGACAAATGACACACAGTAGTAGGGAACCCAGTAACAATTGGATCCTTCCGGTGCTACACTATAACACTAACCAGTGGTACTGACCGCCACCCATTCCTGTGACCACTCCTGTTTGGCATATAGCCCCCTTAGGTACATGTAGACACACTAGGGATGTGCCTATCCAAATCTGGAAATGCATGGATTGGCCTACAATGCATTCCCTGGATGGGACTCATATCCTACACAAGGGTATCATACAGACATATACCTGTTGTATGATACATGCTGTATAGCAGTAAGCCGACTATGGCATAGTTATCCTGATGTACTATACATACTATCCTGTCAGTACCACACAGGTGGTAGCCCTCAACATGTATGTTGGGTACCAATGTGTACATACAGCCTCATGTTATGTCATGTGTCCCATGGTATCCACATGTCCATAGGTATTGTGGAGTCCCAAGGTGAATCACATAAGACATTAGAGGCCTGAATGCATATCCACAAGGCAGTCATACACCTATAAAGGCTGTGCATTCTAGGCAGTCTTTGTTGTGTATGTCCATGTCTGACATATACCCCAGGCATATACCCTCACTCACACTACTCTTAAGTAACTGTCATGGGTGTGTGTGCCACAGATGACCTTGGCCACAGAACACAGTGGACGGCCTTGTCACATACATACATATGGGACCTACGATCTGAGAAGCAGTGGCACAACCTGTCAGTGGAAACAAATGTATTCATGTAGTATGCAGGCTTCACACCTATGTACTGATTGAGGGGACATGTACACATATATATTTGCCATGCAGATACCTGATGTGTGCAATGCACTTACTGTTGTAATCATACTATGTCATACCATAGTAAAAGCAAAACACACACTGCATTGACCAACAGTGACACATACACAGTCACCATTTGTAGGATTCAAACCCCTACCTAGCTATGTTATGCTATGCTACTAGAAAGTGATGCATTAACACGGCACGCTATCTGCTTCACTAGATGGTTTTCCTTCTCCGGCTGTATTTGTAGGATGGTGACATCATCAGTCTTTCCAAAGAGGAATGTACCTCTTTTAGTGTATTTTCCCAGTCTCCAAAAAGGGCACTCCTTTCAAAGAAAATTGCACACATACTGTTTGCAGGATTCAAATCCCTACCTAACTATGTTATGAAACTAGAAAGACGCATTAACACTGCACACTATTTTCTTTTCTGGCTGGTTTCTCTTCTCCTGCTGTATTTGTAGGATGGTGACATCATCAGACTTTCCAAAGGGGAATGTACCTCTTTTAGTGAGTTTTCCCAATCTCCAACAAGGGGACATATCTCAAAGGAAACTGCACACATGCACACACCCCCACACACTCATTGTTTGCAGGATTCAAACCCCTACCTAACTATGTTATGATACTAGAGAGAGATGCATTAACACGGCACGCTATTTGCTTTACTGGCTGGCTTCCCTTCTCCTGCTGTATGTATAGGATGGTGACATCATCAGACTGGACATGGTGATGTGTGTACACTTTGTTTTATGCCATTCCAGGAATGGTCCATGTGGGTCAGCAGGTGTCAACAGCTTGAACAAGACCTCAGAATCCTTATCTTGTGTGATCTATCTGTGGACACATTGACATTCCGTCATATGTCAACACATATTTATGCACAGCTTGTTGGTTTTGTGGATACTACATGTGTCTGGGTTGTTGATAAAGGGCTATTCAAAGTCTATGTGACACATGTGTAGATGTGTTCATTGATGTATGTCCTGGGTGGCTGCCTTGCAAACAGTCTAGCATGTTTGGGAACCATGATCCGCACATGAACATACCACAGTTGGTAGGGTTGTGTGTATGTCAGCTTCCAATATCTCTGTTTATGACTGCAACCATGATGGACTCCATGACCTTGCAGATCAGATTTCATAGGCATACTGGACTTCCCATGGTGTGTTGTGCACCAACACTTGTGGAGAGTGCCATATGTAGTTGTGACACATTCAACGGTTCCACATCCTGTGTAGGGGGTGAGGCTCAGATGACTATTCAGGTGCAAGATCTGTTTGTTCTGTAGTTTGTGCATGACACATATTGGGAATCAATGTATTCCAATTGCTGCCATGCTTTTAGCAGTGGGGGTAGCTGCTCATCCATTCTACATGTGATATCTCCTGGTATGATGAAATGGACTATTGTCAGTGGGAGATGGGTATGTACATATGGGCCTGTCTGGCATGATGTCGGCATTGTCACTCAGGTACAGTTGGCCCTGACTCAGGACATATATGGGTGTACATTGCTATTTATGACATAACTGAAGGAGGTATCATGATTCAGTCTGGACTCCTTCTCAGCTACTATTTACAAAACACCAACGAACATGAGCACTAATCCCTGTTATACTCTTTTACACACTTAACACCCTACTGAACCTTTATGATCAGGCTACAGAGTATGTCATGATAATATCCTGGCATGTCCAGGGGTCGGTTTTGTGTGTACTCTTCAGTCCATCTGGTGGATATTGTGATATTGACACAATGTCACATCTGCCTCATGTACACATACAGCCCTCTCCTCCTCCTCCTCCTGACAAACTCAGACATATGTGTGAAATGCACCTATATAGACATACAGGGTGCTGAACTCTCTCGACCCATGACTGGCACAGTCTCACATATCCTCTAGCAACAGCACTGAAACCACATTATCACACATAGACATACTCAGATGCTGTAAATGTACTCTACCTAAGCAGCAGAGATCACCAAAGCAGACACACACACACACCTGCTACCCCACTACAATACCCACATATCACATAGTTCACAATGTCAGTGTGCCACACAGTCACTGCCCTTCAGGCTAAACAACACACCTAATACACTTGTAATAGGTGACACTTATTGTCAGACACACTGACGTACCACTCACCAGCCCTAACAAGGGGATAGTCACTTTGGGCTGTCTGTTGGGTGCCAGGATCTGCCGCATAACACAGGCAGTCAGGTCACTCCAAAGCAAGTACAGGACTGGCACCATCATTGTCCATGCTGGTGTGTATAACCTCCGACGTTATTCCCTGGACCACATGACATGATACATGGAGGAAGACTCTGATCATGTAGCCCAGGCCAGTATGACCCTGACCTTGTCTAGCATCTTACACCCACCAATTATGATGTCACAGTATATGGACACACATATCACATTTAACAGTTGCCTAACAAATTTGTTTAATTCATAGGGGATACAGTGTCTGTCAGCCTATGGTGACATGATCAACATGCCACGTAGCTTCGCTATGGACAGCTTGCACCTGTCACCCTTGGACTTTGGAATGCTGGCTAAGGCTCTTGTTACCACCATAGTGCCTTTTTAAGCAGGGCTCAGAAGACAAACCTACCTCCATAGACATTACAGGTTAAATGAAACTAAGGGTAATGCTGCTCAACAACAGTTGTGTTAACCTCATATTGCGGCCACTCAGGACTCTCCTCAGTATGGAGGATAGAGATATATGTGCACTGACAGACATCTGGTTCAGGCTCGCTTATGCACACCAGCACTACCAGGTTATGTTTCATACCATGCTGTCTGACAACAAGACTTGGAACAGACAACACAACTAGAGGGAGTATCCATATACATCACAGATACACACACCTCCGGGTTAGTAGCACTGCACAAAGCATCACAGACCATACATATACAACTACCATTGTGCAATACTGCCTTCCAGTTTGTTGCCTGCTACAAAACACACTCCCAAACTCAGGAACCACACTTGGCTTTTGTGGGAACTATGGAGAATATGAAGGTCTCCACAAACACCATAATATTGTGTGACTTCATATACACAAATATTGACTGGGGATACTACTCAAGCCCCGACACCCTCACCCAACAGTCGCTACAATTTGTAGACTTATATGCTATGGCACAACCAGTCAGCACAGCCACAAGGGAGAATACATATTGGACCTGATCATCACCAACATGGGGACTCTATGTTCCACACCAGCGATATACCCCTCATTGGTAAGGTCAGAACATACATGTATCTCACTGGACATACATATACCCTCCACACACCCATCCTGGGTAATCTTGGTGAACTTCTCATGAGCCAACCTCACACTTCACCGAAGCAAGGTGGTATCCTTCAGAGACCCTGAGACAGTGGCGAATATGGCTCACACTGCTGCATCCTTTACATACACATTCTATGGACACCTAGTGGACTGCATGGATTGTGCTATCCCAAATAACAACAGGACTCACTACTCCAATGGCAGGGGACCTGTCTGGTAGACCCCAGCCATTAGTAAGCTGTACAACGTCATGAGGAAGCTACTACATGATAGAGCACAATCCCACACTGGGAAGGCATCTGTGAACTGTACTAGCAGACAGCTACAATCACTCATGAACATTTTTAAGGGCCGCTTCTACCAGACAATTGCAACAGACACATAGGACTATCACATGGCCTTCTTCAGTTATGTCAGGAACCTGGGTGGACACTCACTGATATGTTGTGAGTTACTGCGTACTGACTAAACCTACACTGAACCCACTGGCATTGCCAACATCCTGGCAAGCAGGTTTAGTGCAGATGTCTCCCACCCATCCCCCTTAAGGAGCAACTATCCATCTCAACAGAGTATAACCTCCTTGTCATCACACAGTAACACATGAGTGCTGCGCTCCCCAAAGCATACATCACAGTATCAATGTGACCAGATGGTGTCCCAGCCTGCATCTTACACGAGCATCATGACAGACGCAACCCTCACATTACATCACTGTTCAATATCGGATTTACCACAGGATATGTACCCAAGGAATGGCGTACAGCGACAGTGGTCCCACTCCACAGAGTTGGTGCCACAACGGACCACAGACAATATTGCCCTATAAGCCTAAGTAGCCTGTTCTGCAAAGCAATGGAGCGTATTGTCATGGGACTCATACATATAGACATCGGGAACTTATAGACACTGTGTCCTACACATTTCAGCGTAGTTGTGGGCAGATCTTGCCTCTTGAACATGTTTGTATTCTTTAAATGGCTAACAGGTCCATCGACATAAGGACGGCTGTCCACACAGCCTACCTGAACCTTGCAAAACCCTTCAACACAATAACCCACTGGGCCATTATGCATAGACTCACCAGCGTCGATATGGAAACATATCTCACATGATGGATTGATACCGGGATCAGGGATAGCACCCACATGGTCAGAATTGCAGGTGCCATGTCTGACTTATACACCAATTACATGTGGCATCCCACACGGCTCAGTCCTTGGACCTTTCTTGTTCAGTATATATTTGTCTGACGTACAGGCTACCACAGGGGGAATATGGCTGAACATGTTTGCACTTGACTGCAAACTGGGTGCCATAATCAACTCTCCAGCTGCCACATGCATACTCAAACAGGGTCTCACAGAGATGGATGACTGGTGCTTGAGCCATGGCCTACAGCTAAATGCCATTAGTTGCATAGTCATCCCCTTTGGGAATAACAACATGCCCACACATTACCACATAGGTAGTACTCCATTACATACGGTAGGAGTTGTTAGAGATTTGGAGACATGACTTGTTCGTACTGTCACCTTGGACATTCACGTTGCCAAAGTGGTTGGACACACCTTCTGTGTAGGCCACCTTATCCCATATGGTTTCACATCTAGATTGAGTGAGGTCATTGTGCCCCTATACTCATCACATCCATGCTTGGTTACAATGCTACATTTGGGGTGTACCTTACCTGACACCTGCAGCAACTGTACTGGCCATGGAAATTCCTCAACAAGCAGATCTAGGAACTCACACAGATGCCCTGCACAGTTCAGATGCAGTAAATCCAGCTCTACTCAGTCGCTTACCATCTACTCAGATATGATGTGTGCCTATTGTTTACAGATATACCCAACCCAGAATTACTGGACATGCTCCACCTCAGGATATCCGACTCCCTTGGAGCTACACACTCCAGGGACGTATACCTCAGCACAGATGTTAATATGACATTGTGGAGGGACAGATTCTTATCCAAGAGGCTCCACTCACTCCAGAATGTAATCCCAGTTTCACATAGGCAGAGCCACCCACTGACCACCTACAGGAGACATCTTCATGCCTGTATGGGTGATCGTATGTTTGCCCCTGGGATATCTTCTGTGTCCCTGCTAGACAGAGGCACACTAGTCTAAACATACATGGGCAATCTTGTGTGACCTACTATTCACACACACAGTGTAGTAATCTGACAGGGTTGCGAATGCCAAACACACTCTGGCTAGGCTTGTACGTGCCCTAGGGCAGATAGCCTAGTATCGACCTTTGAACCTATGCTAATATTCAAGATGCACAATGTTTATTGCTGATCCTTTTTGCAGGTCTTTATCATCTTTGCTTTACCAGTTTCTATGAACAACTTCAGTATCTGCAGAACATATTTGATTATGACAGGGTTCCACTATATTATAGATGTGTCTGTTGTCATATAATTGTGTGCACAGGGTGGATTGCTGTATAGTGACAGGTTCCTGGGTTAACACATACAACTGCCAGATATGCGTGGCCCACTGCTGTACTCAGACATGGCCTAAGTGTGTGAGCATGCCCAGTTCTGCCATTCCGTGTTTTGTTGCCTTACATTTGTCTCATTTATTCAACTGTGTGAGTATGCCCAGTGTGACCTTTCAGTATGTTGCTATCTGAGGTCCACTACATTTGTTGATGTGTGCGAACATGACCGATATTAACATTTATACTGTGTGTGTTGGAAGTCAGGTTCTGTTCTCACTGCAGACTCACCTTTGTGTCATAACTCGAAAAAGATTATGCTGTGCCTGCAGGATTTCAATGAAATACTTTGCATAGACTTATCAACATTCCTTCATACAGACTGACCACTGCAATACTGTCATATTTTAGTGGTTCAGTACTTTGGCTATTGTGCACAGTATCCTGGGTTCGCGGCCCTTCACTGCTTTATATTGTCATACTGAGCAGACCAGACTACTTAAGGGCCAGTTAAGCAAATATGAGCATGTTGGCTTTTGTTCAGCTATGCCCTACTTAGACCAGGCTTGTCCAACATTGCTCAATATTCACCAACATTGCTGGACGTTGCCCAATATTACTCAACATTGACCACAGTTGTGCTAGCTGGTGTGTGTGATTTTGTATGCATATACTACATGGTGGTAAATGCTGTTTAGCACTGCTTTATATTGCTTAACACATGGCAATCATGCCTTAGCTGGTGGTGCAGGGCTGCCTATATCGGATGCACATACTACACTCCCAGTACATGTTTGAAAGCAGGTAGTGTCAACTTAGGAATCCATTTTACTATATGTGCAAGTCGGAGAGAGGTATCATTTCCAGAATTCCTACTGAGCCAGTGTATGTGCTATGCGTTGCCTCTTTGCCAAGGCCAAAGCATACAGGGCACACCTCCTTCTGCCTACTGGGGCAGGCTAAGGTTGTTCCTCCTCTGAGTCACGCTCTGCCTGTGTTGGCCTTGGCAATGGTGGGGGGCTGTTTGGCTCAGACCTATGTTGGTCCTGCTGAAGCTGTTTTCGCAGGATCATATTATGTAGCATAGCACATACCATCACAATTTGGGTACATGTAGTTGGTGAGTACTGCAAGGCTCCACCAGATGTGTCCAGGCACGGGAACCGTGACTTGAGCAGCCCAAACACATGCTCTATTACATTACGTGTTTGTGCGTGTGCCTCATTATGGCATTCCTGTTCAGGTGTGTGTGCGTTTCTGATGGGTGTCATCAGCCACGGCTCCAGTGCATAGCCAGCATCCCCCACTAGGTGACCATGTGGGATGTCCAAATTGGCAAATGTCTGGTACAGCTGTGTCAGATGCCAGATATGGGAATCATGGTAGCTTCCAGGGCAGCCTGCACACACATTCAGTATTATGCCCTGGGCATCACACACAACCTGGCAGTTGATGGAGGGGAAGTCCTTGCGGTTGAAGTAGACACAATCCCGCTCTCCGGCTGGTGCTTTGATGCGTATGTGCGTGCAGTCTATTGCACCCACTACCTCAGGGTATTCCACTATTTGCTGGAAGAGACACATATTGCTGGCCAATACCTCACGGGATTTGGGGAAATATACATGATCACCTCCATGTGCTGACATGGCATCCAGGAACTGGTGTAGTACCCTGGATGCTGATGCCTGTGATATCCCCATCATATCACCAGTTGGTCTCTGGAAGGTACCTGTTGCTAATATTCTTAGGCCAACACATACCTTGGTTTCCTCTTTGATGGGTTCCCCTCTGTTGATTCTGTGTGTAAGGCATAGCCTGCACAGCTCAACAATTTGCTGTAGGAGGTCTCGGTCCACTCTATAGCACTCCACTATCTCCAGCTCATGTAGCCCCTGCTAGGTTACCCTGGGCCTGTACACTCTTCTCCGTCTCCTCACTGTGGGTTGCCCAGCAGCATTTCCATTGTCACCACCCTCAGCATGTTGCATATGTCGCCTTATAACAGCAATGGCAGCCCCTAACATTTCTTTGTCTCAGTAAAGCTTTTTCAGTTTTCACTTCTATTAGCTTACTGCAGTGTCTGTTGTGAGAAACATAATGGACTGTTGTTTGCAGAGTTTTATGTGCTAGGTTGGCCTGGGCTAGTGTACTGCCTGTGTAATTGCCTGATTCTGATTGTTTTCACCTGCTAGCTCTGCTAGTACTCCCTGGTAGCTTCCTACTATTTGTTGTGCTTCCTTTTTCTTTTCCCTTTCTTCGGGGGGGGGGGGAGCGCCACGCACACAAGCGCAAACACATGCACAGCAGCTAACATATGCGCTCACATGCTTACACAGACAAAAACTTGCTTATTCACGTTAAAACATGCGCACACCAGTGCAAATGCGCTTACAACTCCTTAAACAGCCTTATACATGCTTACTCTGGCTTAAACGCGCTCACTCACGCTTACACACGCGCACTCTGTTTTACTCGGGTTTACACGCTCGCACAC
>NC_056729.1:754416597-754446597 GCF_019279795.1 Protopterus annectens | reverse complement strand
AACTATGGTAGAAGTATATACAATTCTTCCTGTTCACCTCAATGGCCTCAGTAACATGGATTTAAAGTCCTAATGTAATGCTCCACTAGGCTTTTAGTCTTGAAGTGATACAATAAGGACCCAATTTGTTTCACTTTGCAGTATTGATATAGGTTATGCGATCTGTACATGTAACTGAGGTTCCTGTATCACAATGTACTTCTTTTGCTTTTTTCACCATGGAGAACAGTAGACCTAACTCCAGCGATATAGTTTTGTCACATGTTTTTCATACAGGGGTTGCATCTGGATATTTAGTGGCAATGTCTGCTATTACCAATACATTGGAATCCATTGCTGGACATAACCAGTAATTCAACAAATTGCTCAAAAGGTACCTATCTGTTATTGACACAGGGATGGAAAGATTTTTAAATCAGGCTATATGGCTGTTTTTTGATACTCAGGGCATGCTGCACAAAAATTTTATTTTTTCTTACAATGACTGACTAATAGTATCTGGTTGAAGCCATTGCTTTAGCTTTTCCCTAGTTGCACCCCCAGTACATGTAAGTATGTATGCCAGTTTAATGACTAAGTTCTTGAAGTGTCTCGGTACTAGCAGCTAAAATACCACTTCTGCTTTCTCTTCATTCATCTTATATATTAAATAATTCCATAACTCAGAACAGGGGTAGGATATAGAGATATTTATGGTAGCTTCATCCCTCACCACTCTGTCTGTATTCTCTCTGGCTTTTCACAAAGTTTTATGCTACAATGCCTTTTTATAATTTACCCAACTCATCTTAATGTCATCTAAGACAGCAGGTTTTTCTCTAGTAGCTGTTTGAGAAGTGGACGATTCTGCTTCTGCTTCTAGCAGCAGAGGTAAAAAGGTTTCACTATCCTACTGTTCACCTAGGAAGGATACTTCACACTAATATACACTATGTACATCAGTAATTCTCCCCTTTTTAGAGGTTTCATAGGTTCTTCTCTCTTGAGGTTTCTCTTCATCAGAGCTCCTGGCCGGATTAATCTAAACAAAAAATCAGTTATAAACCTCTTTTTCTACAGTCTTCATTATCATTTCTGCCTTCTCATCTTGGACTTCTGCTCTAATCTAGATTCACTCCCCACTTGTAGTTTCACTATAGTGTCAGCATTGACTGTAGGGTCTTCCTCTCTTTGTATGCACATCCGTATCCTTGCTCCCTAAGGGTTCTCTTGCTATATTCCTGGGCTACTACTGATCCAATAGTTGGTTATGTTCATAACTGTTGTTACCGCTATCTGTCTTTCCCTTTTGTTTGACGGAATGGCAAAGGTAGAGATATTGGTTGTTTATCTTGGGGCTTCACCCCTTTAAGCTGATAGAATGGTTTATCAAAGCTTTACCACCTTTCCATTATTTCCACAAGTCTTTAACGTATAGAAATTCTTCCTGATTATCATGTCATGAGTTAGACACAACACTTCTCAGGAAGGTGCAGTATCTTCCAAAACTCAACCCATATTTCTACTTTGGCAATAGGGTATTACTGATTTATTCCACAGATACATGCTACTTACTCAGCCTCTTTTTGTCAGCCTTTAGCCTATAGACATACTTCCCCTTTACAAGGATGATCTTTCTACCAGGAATCAACAGCTCATGTACTTTCCTCCAGTCCACTACTACAGCATACACAAATTAATTATACATAATAGAGCACAGCTTTAAGCATTCTGCTAGAGATCTTATCACATTCCACAGGTTCTACATCATTCAGAGGCTTATTAGTATGTTTTATTTTCACATCAAAATTAACAACATTAATATATACTTTATCAATTTGGTCCCCTTTCCCACATTTAAAAAAAAAAAACTATATATGTGCCCTTTCTATCTATCAGGTAACTTCTACTCCTCTGAATGATTTCATTTTATAGACTCGTTCAATGACTATGATTCTCTATATTTTATGTTATGCTATGTCCCATCAACTCAAGTTCAAGTCTTGGGGACTTGATAGACTAAAGAATTAAAAAGAATTCAGTTTTGTACTAGTCTGATGAGATCCTCCAATGTCTGACCTGTCGTAATTGTGATCATATCAATCCACTTCATTAACAGTCTTCCATAGCACCTTGTATCCTTAATCTTTCCAATGATAATATCCTTTTTCAATGATCTTTCCTTCGAACCATGTGACCAAAGTACGACAAACACAGTTTCATAATTTGTGTTTTGAGTGGCATTTCTGGTTTAATTTCCTCTATGATCAACTTATTAGTCCATCTCACTGTCCATGGCACAGGATTCTTCTCCAGCACCACATTTCAAATGAGTCAATCTTCCTTTGATCTTGTTTCTGGATTGTCCAGCTTTTGCAACCATAGTTGACAACCAAGAATATGAGAGTCTGAACTAGTCATATCTTTGTCTGCAGTCTGATGTCCTTACTTTTGAATATTTTTTCTAGAGACTTCATAGCCATCTTGCCCAGCACCAAATGGCGTAATACTTCTTGAGTGCTAGTTGAATCAGCGGTCACATTGGCATGCAAAAGGTTCATACTCAAAAGCATCTCAATTTCTTCTCCATTGATCTTGAATTTATCAATGTTATCAGTTGACATAATCTTGGTCGTCTTCATGTTGAGTTCTAGTCCCATCCTTTGACTTTCTGCTCTGACTTTCCTCAGTAGATGCTCCATCTTTTCCTTTGCTTGAGTAAACAGTATTGTGTCATCTGCATACCTCAAGATTATCAGTCTTCCACTTACATGTATTCCAGTGTTATCCTCCTCTAGAATAGCCTTTCGAAATATAGCTTTGGTATATAAATTGAACAAATGCAGTGACAAAATGCAGCCCTGTTGTACACCTTTTTGAATTGAAAACCAACTTGTGTTTCCATATCCCATTTGTACTGTAATTTCTTGGCCATCATAAAAAAATCAGTATTCCAATTCATGACTGAAACAGTCAAAGGTTTTGCTGTAGTTTTTAAAGCAAAAATAAAACAGTTTCTGATCTTCCTTAGTCTTTTTTAGTATCCACTGAGTGCCAGAAATTATATCTCTTGTCGATCTTCCTTTCCTGAATCCTGCTTGAGATTCTGGCAATTCTCTGCCAACATATGACTGCAAGCATCTTCCACCCATCTGGGCAGCAGCAACAGATGGGAGTGCTGGAGATGAATGATCATGCTCAATGTGACAACAGCAACAACATCAAATCTACACTGCGCAGAAGAAAGGCCTGGCAATCTGCTTCTGTATTTTGCCAAGAAATCTTGATGGACATTGAACAAAAAGAAATTATAGTACTGGAATATAGTCCCCTAGGTCGGAAGGCACTCACCATGCTACTAGAGAAGAACAATTGGTCGATTTAAGTACATCTAATTTTTATGACGCTGATGGATCAAAACCACAAGACAGTCCTGATGCTGAAGTTTTAAGACTGAAAGAAAAGATCAGGAGCTGCAAAGACATGCTCAAACTCAGAACTTGGGACATATGGAGCATGAATCAAGGAAAACTAGACAGTGCTAAATCTGAAATGAATAAAACCAACATGGATATACTTGGTATAAGCAAATTAAAGTGGACCGGATAAAAATATTTCCAACTGGATGAGCACTGGATTTGCTATAATGGCCATGAAACAAAGAGGACGAATGGAGTTGCAATCATCATGAACAAGAGACTCACAAAGACAGTGCTTTAATATACTGCCATTACCGATAGACTGATCTCGAGTTGCTTTCAAGACGCACCAATTAATATGACTAACATGCAGGTCTACTCTCCAAAGAGTGATATCGAAGGTGATGAAATCGAAACTTTCTATGATCAGCTGCATAATGAGATAGAACAGATATATAAACAAGACTTACTAATAATCATGGGAGACCTGAATGCCAAGGTAGGAAAATGAAAAGAAGGTTCAGTGGTTGGAAAGTACAGCGCTGGAGACAGAAATGAGGCAGGAAATAAATTCATTGAATTCTGCACAGTCGATAGTCTGGCAATTATGAATGCATTCTTCCAGCATCATAAGCATTGCCTTTACATGTGGACAGCACTGAGCAGGTTTTACTGAAATCAGCTAGATTATATATGTGTCAGCCAAAGATGGAAGTCAGTAGTCATGACAACTAATCAAATCCAAACATGTACGTGGGAAAGCCAGACTAGCTTTTCAGTCCATCAAAAGGATAAGGCAGAAATTTCAACCAAGGATGGGAATGCTCTAAGATGTTGATGGAAAAATATTGAATGAGCCTGAGAAAATTAAAGAACGATGAAGGAGTTTTACCAAGAATCTCTATTCAAATGAAGTGGTTGAGGAGTATAAAGATGAAGACCTAATGGAAGAAGAGCCAGAGAATTTGAAAGAAGATATTATTGCAGCAAGTGATGCCCTGTCAAACAACAAAGCTTCTGGAGTGGATGAAATACTGATAGAACTCATTAAGGGATCTGATGAAGCTATTGCTACATTGACCAAATTATGTTAATGAATTTGGAAAGAAAGAAAGTGGCCAACAGACTGGAAAAGATCTATGATTCTCTGTACCAAAGAAAAAATATATATATTTTGGATCTGAGTGATGCAGACACTTTTGATTATAGCCAGCAAAGCCTGCTTAGATCTCTCAGTCACCAATATCTATATAATTATTTTCTTACTATTGTGTTGTTATGAGTCTAACCATAAAGGTAAAAATGTGCCTTAATTCAGACAATTGTAATCTTAACATTTTGCTTTTAGAAATAGCCCAATAATGTAGTTTACAAGTTTGGTTACCTCTTTGACAACATCTTGAGCAAGTCAGTCTTTACTTTCACATGGCCTTAGCATTTTGAACTTATCAGATCCATAAAAGCTCAGAAGAGATTCCAAATCAGTTGTGCAGAAGGTAACCAATGCTACTTACCTCAGTCCCATAACTCCTGTCTGGTGATCCAATCAGAAGCAAGTATGTAAGCCTCCAAGCCCTCCTTCCAGATCAGTGGCTTTAGCAGTAGCATGCCTCTGGCTGCTGTAATGGGTTTCATAGCTGCTACCATTGTTTTGGCAGTAGTATGTATTGCTTGAAGGAGTTGCACCATAGTAGTCATTGTGATAGCAATGCTGTATTAGGTGGTTCTGCTCATGGCCATGGCACAGGGCTTTGAAACAGGTACCCACCCAAAGGGACACAACACACCACAAGGACTAAAGGCAAGTGTGCAGGCATAACAATGAAGCAAAAACCTTCAGATACAACAAAGTACAGGTATACTCTTTCAAACAGCAGCACAAACTGCTGAATAACAAGTAGGAGCAAGTGTGATTAGTTTCACTAGCAATGGTGCACTTGGTTCACTCAGTATTCTACTTAACACCATGAAGGCCTTTTCAGCAACACAGAGAAAATGTCACTCTGAAGGTTCTGTTTGAATCCAGCAGATTAAGCAAGGACTTTAGAAAACATTTTAGGCTGAAATGCACGTCTGCTGCATCCATCAATGTGGAAGATTAATGCAGCCAACAAGCTAAACTTTGTAATAGGAATATTATTTTCTACATAACTTAAATGAAAGGCATGTTTCATTAAAAAAAAGCAATGTCTGTGGTTAAAACAAAAGTAAGATATATTGTACCTTGGAGAAACTTGGATGCTGAATACAAATAAAACAAACACTAAGTCTCAGGTTCTGGTCTACTTCCATGCAACAGGGCACAAGCTCTGGCATCTAGTTTTAAGCAAAACATCTCTTCTCCAGATCCAATATGTTTGACATCCAATTCTCTCTCAGTAACTCTTCCCTGCTTTGTTTTTTTTTCCTGCCTTCTGATTTGGGCTGCACAACTCATATTTTCTACACATCTTTCACTGACATTTGAAATTAATTTCCAGTGATAACCTGAGTTCGATTTCAAAGGCTTGTCTGCATTACACATATTCAAAGCAAATAATGCTAATGCATGAAAACAGATAGCCATACACTTTATTAGCGAAATCCAGCATGCTGTGTTATAATATTAAATAATATATAATGTGGCATTTTTGGGGAGTACCTAATGCTAATTAGCCATATGCACCCTCCATAAATGTTCATAGGTCCCGATTTCCTAAGTTGAGTAACATTTTACTCTAGGAAGAAAAAAGGAACACTATCAAAATACAGCATTGCCCCACTTACTCATATAGGAGTACTCACTTTGTGGGTAAGCACAATGAAGATGTGGGGTTGGGTGGGATAGCAATGTGTGTATATGTGTGTGCATGAAAGTAGTGGCATGAGTGTAAGTGAATGGGTCTGTGCATGTGTCTGTCTGTCTTGGTGGTCTTGTACAGGAGTATTATAGGGGATGCTGAGTCTATGTGTGTGTGTGTGGGGGGGGAGGTGTGTGTGTGTGTGTGTGTGTGTGTGTGTGTGTGTGTGTGTGTGTGTGTGTGTGTGTGTGTGTGTGTGTGTGTGTGTGTGTGCGCGCGCTTTGGATTGTGTGCATGTGTGAAAGAGTGTCTGAAGCATGTACATGTATGGGATTCTTTGTTACCTTGATGCATGGCTTGCTAAGAAGAACATTAGGGCATTCAGGTCTCACAGGGCATTGTTCATGCAAGGACATAGTAATGAGCTTCTAATGAGGTGCTTCTTAGGGCAGCTTTACCATGACTCTGAGTCAGAATTTGTCACTGTTGTGCTAATTGATCAGTTTGTACTGGACAGTTAGGAGGGACAGAGAAGAAGTCTCTAAATCCCAGGGATTGTCTCTAATATTTAAATTGGCAGCTCCAAGTTTCCCTACTTGTGTTAAAACACCTGAAGTCGCTTTTCCATGTTCAGCCACAATCCAACTAGACTTGCTCAGACTTATCTTCATGTTTGCTTCAGTTAAGAAAGGATTAATAGGTTAAATAAAGTTAAGCCAAACAACAGTAGGAATTTTCCCATCTAAAATAGTCCACTGGTATCTCAGTATATATCTTGCAAGGTATATTTAAAGAAATCAAGAGATGAAATGTTAATGTTGGTGGCCCAAGATAGTGGAATGCATGCACATTGGTTTACAAAGTCCATTGAACATGTGGGAGAAACAGACAAATGTAGGCTTTGTAAAATAGAATTGGAAACAGCCGCATACCTTGTTGCTGGTTGTGACATACTAATGGCAGAAGGACTGTATACTGAAAGTTATAATAATGTGGCAAGACTGTTGCACTGGGGATTGTGCAAACATTATGATACTGAAGTGGCTGAAAAACACTGGAAACATGAGCCACAAAGCATCATGGAACATGGTGAAGTCTGCATCAAATGGGATCACCCATTACCAACAGTTCAAAAGATAGATGCTAGAAAACTGGATATAGCGGTCCATGAAAAGAAGACAAAAGTAGCATTGCTCATTGAAAGTGCCATACCCACTAACTACAGTGTCTTGTGTACAGAGAGAGACACAAAGTCATAAACTATCAGGATTTGCAGGCAAAAATGACAGCAATGTGGAAGAAAGATACCCGGACAGACCCAGTAGTAGTTGGAGCAAAGGGTCTTATAAAAATAATCTACAATCGTATTTAGATATGTTACCAATACATGTAACTCCATACAAATTGCAGAATGAGTCATTACTGAGCACATTGCGGATGCTGCAAAGAGCACTTCTGGCTGACATCAAAGACTGAAACAATACTAATTTCATGAACTGTAATCATACTTTGACTTAGAAATGGGGTTCTTTCCAGTCATAGTAGTAGAAACCCAAAATATTTGGAGAAATTAAAAAATAAATAAATGCTAAGCAGGCCTAACTATTTAAATAATTTCCCTTACTAACTCAGTCAATAAGCAAAGTTAAAAACTTAATGGAGTTAAAGCAAAAATGATGCCCATAACACCCTAGCAATCAGGCAAAACAAATATCAGAATAAATAAAAAAGAAACTTCATTAAAGTATTATGAATAACAATTGTTTGTAAGGCAGAATGGAATTTTATATAAAGTACTAAATATTGCTGGATAATTTAGTTGTTCATTCCTTTTGGTGTTAAATTATCATTAACTAAAAATATTAAATTCCTCTTTTTCTCTAGAAGTTCTGATAATAATAATAATAATAATAATAATAATAATAATAATAATAATACCCATTTATTAACCAGGTAGGCTCACTGGATACATCATCCCTTTTCATGGATGACACAAGAGCAATGTCTGGTTAAATGAGATTTATCTCTGTGAATATATATTATTCATCACTCTTGTCATCTAAATGTAAAGTGAGATGTAAAACTATTTATTTATCTTTTGTCAACGAGGTTAATCCCACTAAGCTAGTAGTCTCCTTTCAGAGGAGGTCTGATGTGGTATTTTTTTCTCATTATTAACAGCAAAATGGTGCATTAAATGATAAAGTTCTATTGCAGCAACATGCATAATACTTCAAAGTGTATCACTTTCTCACATCAACCACCAGTATATTACTTCTATGTATTGTTTAATGTTTTTAAAAAGGACTATGTTGTATATGTTTGTATAGATTTTTTGAAAATTGCTTGCACTTTGATTATGTTGTTTATCTTTCTGTATTGAATGCTCATTAAACATATCGTAATGTAATGTACTATGTGGAGCTTTTCTCCCCAGGCCTCCACTGAAAATGGACAATTTCTGCCCAGTCAGAATTTCCCAGTAAACAAATGCAAAATAGGGAAATAAATAAATAAATAAATAAATACATTTATACTACTGGTGGAAATCTTTCCATGGCTCAGGGAACTTCTACTATTTTCAGTAGGTGTTGTGGGATCTTTTACAGCCACTAAATCGAGCAGGTGGGATCTCCTTTTAACATCTCATGTAAAAGATAATACAGTCAGAGTACAACAGTCCCATAAACTGCACTGTAGTGTCAGCAGTCAATCTACCTGGTGTGGAAATAGAGCCACAGATTTCTGCACCAAAGGCAAGTGTTCTACCTATTGCATCACAAAGTCCTAAACAACATCAACAATTTGACAGTTTTGGATCAAAGAGCAAACTGCATAGAAATAAATGGAATTTATGGGACCAGCACATGGAAAATAAGGTTCAGGAAGATGAGTGATGTTTAAGAGAAGGCAGAAAGTAAGCAGCTTAAATAATACTGGACTGAATGACAGTTGTTATAAAGAAAGAAAGAAATTATATGTAATACATAATGTATGCAAATAGCAAAAATATTACTATAGTTTTTCTTTTCTGTTAATGTGTGTGTGCATACAGTATGTCTTAAATGATAATGTAATGGAGATGTTTAAAAATATATATGTGTGTCTGGAAAGTGAATAGCTACTATGCTGGCATAACATCCCTGGACAATTCTATATACACAATTTTTTATTTTTGGTTTATTTTTATGTCCTCACAAGAAACACAAAGGCATACTTCAGTCTTGATTTCCAGTGTCTCTTCATTAATTCTCTCACTGAAACTTCAATTAGTGTCATAAGATACTTCTCATTCAACTGCTTAACTGCTACACTATTCCTTACTATAGAAATCTTAAGGATAAACTATTTTGCATATTGTGTCAACAATGAACCAGGTTATGTGTAGTTTCAGACTACATATGAGCTATGTACTCTGATTTCCAAAAGATAAAATGTGTCATACTAATTTAGGGCTACTAAGATATCTGTTGCCTTGAGTGATGCGTAATATATATTCTGAGAGACAAACGGGACATCATTTTAAATTCAAAATGTGGATGAGGCCTACTCCCCTAGACAGCATTCTATTTTGTCAAGTCATCTCTAAATACTACCTGCTGCTATCTATTTTGCACGGCTTTGCACAGCTGTAACCAAGAGATCAGAAGGCCATATATTTGAGACATTATTGTTTTAATTAACATACACCTCCTTAAAAATCTCAAAAGATTATACCTTCTTCAAAGAACTGGGAACATTTCTACCTTACTCTGCTTTGAAAGCCTGCCATATAAGGGGAAAACCACAACATTTTTCCTGGATGAAAGATCCTTATTAACTTCCTATCACAGCTGAAGTAATGGGATAGGTTAAAATAGTGACTTTGTCATGTGTGCAGGCCCCTCTGCACTGCTACATAACTGGTGAGCCCCTCAAACTCTATAATCTTATATGTGCCAACTCAACAACCTAACAATATATGGAAAGGGAGAAATTCCACAAAGCAACATACAGCAGTCTCTTTTAATCACTTACTTCTCTCTAATACAAATAAGCATAATGCTAAAATGTCACTTTGATTACCTTGGTCCTCTCCAACACAGAGCGTCTCACTTTCCCTTCTAACACATCCTTAACTATAAAGAAGAACACTGGGGGCAACTTGCACTCCTGTATCTTCATCCATTTTAATTGCATTTAATAACATCCTTTCCCTAACTGTCCACACTCCTGCAAATGGCCTTCACGTGCTTAATGAAACTTATTTCAAGCCTTGATTTCAGAAAAACCTTGAAGTGGAAATTCCATCTCTATATGTCAAACATTCTTTATGTTGAATAAAGTGAACTTTCTTAACATTTGCTCCAACAAATAATCTGTGAACTTTAACAGTAATACCCAATAACTTCCTGAGTTTCTCTCTTTAACAAAAACAAACTGGCTCCTGTCAAGCAATCTCCCCATCATCTTCCCTAACTGAGTTGCCAACATCAAAGTAAAAATATTTGCATATCCATTTATGAACATTGACACCTGAAAATTTGCCAGGATTTCTGGGTCCTCCTTCCCATTAGCAATTACCACCACCACTGACACCTCATTCACAGTGTCAGCAAATTCCCCTCCATACTCACCTAAAACAGCTCCTGCATTTCCTTCACCAACTCAGTCCCCACTTCCTTTTAAAATATATATGAAGATGTCATTTGAAATTATTGTGTTATCACCTCCAAATGCTTAATTGCTACTTACCACTAGGTTACTTTCCTACCCCCAGTGTCTTTCTGTCCCTCATCTCATAACACCAATCCCTTTCTTCACAACTTCCTCATCTAATATCCTCTTCTTCCTTGTATTCATATAAATCATGATAATATTTTCAGAGACCACACACACACACACACACATATCCATCTGTGCTGGAACACCCTTTCATCCAATTTAGCATCTGCCATCTCAGTTTAACAGTCTATTCACTTTTCATTCATTTCTTTACCAAAGGGTTACTATCTATTTTTCATGTTTCTTTTTTCACTTTGCCCTTTACTAAGCCCTCCTTTCCTTCCATAATTCCCTTCCAGTCCACTTGTTTCCAACCCAGACAGTTTTTCTTTTAAGAAAGGCTGTCTCTGTCCCACCTCCTCTCCAACATCACTTTAGAGCATTTTCCAGGTTCCTTGGCTAGTTTCTCATGACCTCATTCTACTTGCATTACATTCCCTTTCTCCTTCACTCATAAATCACCTTCCCCCGCTTTACTTTAGTCCTGTGCCATGTGATACAGCTTTCTCTTCCCAGCTCTCAATTCACACCTACCACCCCTTGCACCATTTGTTGAATCCTCTCAACCCCCCCCCCCCCCAAATTGTACTGTATGCATTTATTCCATCCCACCTTCCTGCTTTGGTAACCACACTCAATCTGAACTCACATGCACACAACATGAAATATTCTTTCTCTTATTCACACCCTCTTAACTTTACCAAACTGCTCCCTGTCCATCATAATCCAGTCCAACGTATCTTGCTTACCAGCTTTCATCTCTGATAAATATAAACCCTGTGCTTCATAACTTCTCATATTTCAGGTTTACTCCAAGCCCAGTTCTATCATCTCCTTCTGATGTTCTTCTCAGAATCCACTGTAATGATCTTTCTTACCAAATAAACTGTCAAGTTCCACATTTAAGACCATGCTGCAATCCACCTGAACCCAACTTTCACCATGACATTGCTTTGTCAAACAGAAAAAAATAAAACCTACTGAAAATCTTCCCGATCACTGCTGACACTAGAACAGTCATTGAAAAAAAAAAGTTCACCCCTGCCATATTCAAATGCAGCTTAGTCTGTTGACAGGAAACAGAAAATTTACCTCACAAGTACCTCTGGTACTACTAATGGACAGATGCAGCTCCTAAATCTCATGTGTGGGTCCCCTCAAATTATCTACAGTATGATCCCAGTTATTCTCATTAGGGGTAGTATATCATTTTTCACTATGGAATGAGTAAAATCAATCTATAACCAAATAGGATAAGTTGTTTTGAGCAGAAAAAGGGAAATTGGATAGGCTTAAAAATACTTTGCAAAGGCAACTAGCTTAATCCATACCAATGAATCTATTAACTCACTCACTATACATTTCAACAGTTCCCATTAGCCTTACCCCCTTATATCCTCTACACCCTCCTTCTTATTACTAGCATAGTCTCCTGGATGGTCAAACCCTAATTCATTACCCTTTGAACAGTGCAGTCATACTATCCAGTCTCCTCCTTCAAAACATACTAACCATCCTACTCTTTAACTTTAGCTCTTACCATATTACCACTTTTCTATCCCCATCCATTTCATTTCTATACATCACCCTATCCATTTTAGTTGTGTTATTGACCTCTACATCTTCCAAGTTATATAAACTTTTACTCCCCTTCTCCCACAACCACCTGCATTTTACACAATATTCAGTATGACACATCTTTGTCAAACAGCAAGGCAAGTCTATTGGCCATCATCTATCATCAGTAATGGGCTTTAGACACTCTCTGCAGCTTTCATTACCAACCACACATTAAACTTTACTACGAATAATTAACTGTGCCCAATTCCCCATTGCAGGGTGATCAAGAAAATGAGTGGGAAGAACTGAGGGGCAAACACAATTTTTGCTGCTAAAATCAACTTAAGATGGAAACAATTAGTGAAAAAGGAAATTAAGAAGCAGGAGGACTTTGTGATAGTTAAAGATGCATGTGGCTCTCTACTGTGAGAATGGCTATAATAACCTTTAAGGTCTTCCTAGACCTCAGTATCCACCAACCTGGCATTATGTTGCTTTTGGTGTGTACTACATGCATGTATTGATGGCAACACTTCACAGGTGCCACCACTGTGAATGACTGAAAATATCTCTGTCTTACAGTTTCATGCTCTAGGTTTCAGTCTTGAACTCTGGTCACTGTGTGAAAAGTTTGCATTTTTCTCTGCGTACTTAATTTTTCCTACCTCTCAAAAACATTCTGGTGCTGTACTAATTGTCCAAATATTATGTTGCATTTCTCCCTGTCCTTGAGGTCCAGGCGGTAGCTGAAAGGATATATGGACCAACCCTATTACTTTGTTAATGAATGATACAAATAAGCAAAATAAAACCAGATTGATTCACCATTGCATGCCAGGTTAAAATAAGTTTGGGGGTCTGCATAGACCTGAGTACATTCAGAGCAACAGATGCTTCTTAGTGCCTATCACCATATACACTGGTAACAACATATCATCACAATCATCTTTCAGGACATTCTTTCATTTACTTCTCCTTCCTCATGCAAACAACTGGATCTGGCAACCCCTCCTACCCCCTTCTTCCCAAAGAACTCCCAAATACACACTTCTCATTTACAAAACACATCCTTCATCACATTGCATCACATATCACAGCAATCACAAACTAATATTCCACCACAAAATAAATAGTTTTAAGACCTGTCATGTGTTACATTTTAGCTATGGAGAAAATTAGTTGGAACATAGATTTCTGGAAGTTGCTTCTTTATTGCTTATTTAGCCTCCTGATGTGACCATGGAAAGAGTGAAGTATCTGCCAAAACAGCTGAAATTATTCTGAAGAACTGAAGAAATATATTCACCTTCCTTGGGAGTGAATTATTTGTGTTAATATGGATTAAATTCATCCTTGTGACTTTCTTTTTCCTTAAAAAAATAAACTTGGCCGAAAGAGCAAGTTTGGGATCCAGAATTGTGATCCATTTCTCAAAGCAACTGGCTTACCTGAAAATGAAGCAGTTATGTACACTTCTATATATTCTTGGGGATGATGCCATAAAGGTATTTAAAGCTTTCATTTTTCTTGTAGAAGAAAAAATGGAAAATGCTAGTAACTACACAAAAATTCAGAAATTATCACCAACTGTGATATAGTACCACCTAAAGGTTTAATACATTATGAAGGATATGACAGTTAAGGGTCATGAGGTTGGAGGAAGTGACATATTCTATCTTTCAGAAGTCAAAGAAAAAATTGCAGCAAAATCAGCAGCCAAGTTAGCTGGTGGCTGAGGTATACATCCCAAAGGATCTGAAAGGAGACAAGGCCAGGGACCAGGAAAGAGTCAGAGATGTATATGGAGTCAGAGGCCTGTCTGAAGAAGGACAGAAACTTGAGATGAGAATCAATAAAACAGATTGTCCAATAGAGACAGGTTAGTGTTAGCAAAGAACTATGAGCCCAGAGTCATGCTAATGATAGAGTAAACTAACTTTGACTCCTGCTGTGGGTAACTGTCTTTCACTCAACAGCATATGTGAATATTGGACTCTTGCTACAGTAATGTTGTGTTTATTTTTGCTTTGTGAATGCTATATGCTACATAAAAATTATAGATTTGTTGCTAAGACAAAGCGCGGCTTGTGATATATTATAGTATATTCAGTAATATGTGTAATATTTTCAGTAAAGCTTGTTTTGATATCTAAAGTAAGACTGCTTTATTGTTGGTATTTTTAAAGGAACAAAATGAACGTGTTTATACTTCAGCAAATTTCCTCCAACGTTAGCTATAAAAGGGCTTCTATTATCATAATGGTGCTCTAATGTAAGCAAAGTGATGTTAAAGGTACCATTATGAAACCCCCGTGAAGAAAAGTTTATAACAGTGTTCAAGTTTGGTGATAGTTCTGTGAAAGCAATACAGAGCAATGTCATACAAGAATTAATATTAAATCTATTTTATGTGAAACAGTCTGCTGTGACAACAAATGTAGGATTTTTCCCATTGAAATGGTTTACTGCTTTAAAGTAAGATTAGCATGTTCATTGCATGTTTTGAAATGGGGTGTGGGAGCATGCCTTCAAAAGAAATGTTGAATGAGCTCCTACATTAGTACATTAGTGTTGAACAGAGTCATTAAGCTTCTCTTTGCTACCCCCTAAGTACAGAACCAGAAACAGAAGATTAACTCTTAAGACCGGAGTAAGTGAAATAAGAATTAAACTTCATTCAAAAGAATTGCATGAAAAACAGTGGTATAGTAAAAATGCTGTACCAGGGTGTGTAGTACCAAGTTGTAAAAAGAAAGAAATGCTAGGAATTAATACACATAATGCAAAATACTAACTATAACTATGCAAAGAATGTAATATCTTTCAGAAAAGGTTTTTAAAATATTGCGGCTAGGAGCTCTGAACATAGTTGTGTGTACCTTATTAACCCATCTGAGAGGTACTGTCGGTTCAGAAAGCACTGACATGCAATACAGACAGAACAAGAGTTCTGTCTTCTTAGTTGTTATTTAAAGAAGTTCATTTCCTAATATTTAGGTTCTTTAGTTTGCAAGAAGCTAGCAATGGTACAACAAATTTATAGTGCTAAAATAAAGACTGTATGTGTAAATAATCAACCACAATGTGAAATATATCTACTATACCCTGCAGAGCCATATCAATGAAATGTTGCATGTCTGTGATGATTTGCTTTCAGACACAGGTAGCTTGCCAGTAAAGGATCACAAAAAATAAAAGCTGATGCCATGCCGGTGATTCAAGTGTAAAGAAATGTACTTGTAGCTCTCAGAACTGAACCTGAAATATTTTTGTGTTCTGATTCTCTCAGCTCTATGTCAAATGTGAGCCCTCCAATTGGCCCACTTATTACTCCTTCTCTGAAGATAAGAGACAATTCAAAAGGGTTGTAATTTTAGGCAACCATCAGTGTTTTCTTTGCTGGCATAACACCTCCCTTGCTATGGAGGCCACAGCGTGAACTTGCTTATGAGAGTATCCCACCAATGCTCCCTTTTTAACAGGATGATATTCATGCTCCCAAACATGCTCTTTTTGTAAAAGTTTCACAAACCTCAATGGACTACAGTCAAAGTAGCTCAGTTGAAAAGGGCATGTCTGAGAGCAAAAGTTAACTACCACCTTCTCCACAGGATTCAGGGGTTACATCCATTCATTTGCATCCCTCATGCCAAGATCGTCCATTGTCTGGGGGGACTACTCAGTCTTGCGTCATCTTGTTCACACTCCAGGCTACTTACCTCTATGAAACAGAGCCAAGCTAGGAACTGACATTTATTGAAAAGCTAGTCTTTATTTAGAAATAATTAGAGATAACTGAATGTGTGAATATTCGGGGTGACTTTGTGGCCAATAGCAGAGTTCATATTTGTATTTGTCTTCAAAATCTGACTGAAGAAGTCAGAAAAGAAGATTACCCATTTCTTACAGTTGAAAAAATGGTATCAAGAATGTAAAATGCTAACATTATTCTCAGTACTCTATATACTATGCATGGTTTCTGTCTAACAAGACCAAATGAATGCACCCCAAATTGTACACATTTAACTAATTCCCTCCAATGGAACTTTGGACACTTGCACTGTAACTTCCAATGGATAGAACATACACAGTTTTTTAACACCTTAATTGAATTATCACTTATTACATAGCCAAATTTACCTTTATATAAAAATAATCAAACAGTATTAACAAGTTAAAATTAACAGACATTATGCTTAACATATATTGCTATGCATCATATAACCTAAGTAACATTACATAAATTATTCAATTCCCGCCTTTTTTTTAAACAAGAAACATCTTTATTAAACCATCACTTATGACATAAGCAATCATACATTTATATAAATGAAAACAAACCACACTGATACTATCCTAGTTGCAAGCATTTTAGATCACAAACCATACTGACACACTCTCAGTTGCAAACATTATACATCACTTATAACCTACCCAATTGTTTCAGTCAAATGTTACATAGCTCATTTAATTCCTGCCTTCTTTTAAACCTCATTTCTCCCTGTATGCATTGTTCCCACAAGTTTGTCCTATGTAGTTTGCTCCTACCTTTTCTAAAGATCTCAAGTTCAGTTGTTTAATCTCTGTTACTATATTTGCTACTTTGATTGGGAAGAGAGAATAGATAAGCAATTCACAAAGAAGCAATGAGAGGATATATGTATGTCTCCCAAATAGGCTACAAAATCTAGAAGATTTAGGATTTTTGCTTGGAAATGTTTGCATAGATATTTTTATACCCCAAGTAGACTCCAAAGATTTTTTTTTCGTCAAGTAGATAGCAAATATTGAGGTGTGATGAGGAAGAAAGAGGTAATTGGTAACATATTTTCTTGGAGTGCAGTGAGTTGGTGGACTTTAAGGATTCCTTGATGGATGCACTGTCAGAGAGGATGTGTGGGCAGATTGGTATGACAAGGGAGATTATTTTTCTCAGCTATGATACAGAATCAGAATTGCCTAGACATGGTAAGGCCTCAATGTGCCTAATTATGGTGGCTGCCAAAAAAGCAATTATTAGAAATTGGGAATCAAAATCTAAGCCAACTATATTAGAAGTAGTGAATATAGTAACATAGCATAAGCTTTTTGATCAAATCAAATTATGTCTTCGCATTTCAAACAAAGGTACATTTCTCTGCAACCAGCTGGGTTACTGAAGAAGTGTAAATGGCAAACTCTTCAGCGCAAACTATTCTTATAGTTGCAATATTCCTTAGGTTCTAGGTATTAAACTGGATTTTATAAGTCACAGTAAACACAGAAACCATTAAGTGTATAATACTTTGTAAACTACTTTACATTTCGGCAGTCACTCAGTTTACAAACATACTGTCAGCAGCATTTTCTTCATCCAGCTAAAAGCTTTCATATGAGTTCAATCACTTATGTCTGTGCTAGTTGTTTGCTGAGATATTTAAAAAAATATTTTATGAACAACAATTAGTATGTCTTTAATGCCACTGGTCCAAGGTGAAATATCAATACAGTTGTATTCGCCATGTGTAAGCTTTAAAATAAAATATTTTAATACTTTTAATGCACAGTGGTTTTGACATTATTAATACAAATATGAAAAATGTGATGCCTAGAGATGTCAGCAGGATGTAACTGCAGAAATACCCAGAGGCATTACTCAGCTGTAATGTATTAATATACCTCTAGGGAAGTATCTGTCCTTTATACTTTCCATTGGTGTATAATCAGCAATAAAAGTGCTGCCAAGAGCTGATGCCCAAGTAATTCCAAGCAACTAAAGGCTTGGGTAGTATTAGAAGCATAGCTGATTATCTGTCATTTGAAAAGCTGAGCACACCAAGAGACTATTAAAGCTACAGAATAGATTTAAACCCTTTATGTTCATAATAAATAGCAGCAAATATGAAATCAGTTGTATTCTAATGCCAGAGGGTCTAAAACGTGATCCAGAATGATATGAAACATTGTGCAAATGATAAGACCAGAAAGCAATCAGTTATTATATAAGTATGTACAAAGGGTATAGTACCTTGAAGGCTGTAAAAGTCATAACTTAAATAATTTTGTCTCTGAGAAAGCTGTTAAATCAAGATGTAATCTCAGAGTGAAGATACAAATATGAAGAGTTTTAGACTGCTTAAGAAACTAGCTAATAATGCTTCACTGTTAGCATACTATGAATTTGCATGCAAATGATATTCAGATTGATAAAGGATGTGTACATTTTCAAGAATTTATACCTGTTGTGTACTGGTCAAGATCATTTTCATTTATAGTTGCACAAAAACTATGGTCAGATAATTACAAGCAATACTGTATGGAAGTAAAACATTTCATGATTATGTATATGATAAAGAAGTTTGAGTGTAAAAAGATGACAAACACCTGCAAATTATATTTAGAAATTTATGTGTAAAACACATCTGAGATTGCAGATATTATTTAATATACAGAAGTATAATCTGCAAGAAAAATGCTAAGCAGTCAGGAAACTATTTGCATCAGGCATGCCAAGTAGACTGCATTTACCAAATATGCAGGAAGTATAGCTGGAAGAAGAATGAAATATTCCTAGGGTAACTGCAGTTACCAATAACATAAGAAAAAGGTAAAATAAGCTTGGAAGTGTGCTGATGGTGATTTAGAAATGCAGTTACTGAGAGATGTTACAATAAAAGGATGACCTGAACAAAAACCACCAGGAAGGAAAGAAAATTAATCTTTTTTTTCAAGGATTTAATAAGTTGTTTTCAAACATTGATATTCAAAGCTTAGAAAGCAATAGCTTGCAATGAACTGACAGAAAAGATACATGAGTCATATAATATGATACGAGTCAGAAATTGAAAAAAAGAAAACATGAGTGGAAAAGATTTAACAATTTGCCAGGATTGGCAGCCAAAATAAAGTAAGTAGCACAATAATGTGCAATTGTAGTATACTTCATTTCCAGACTCTCCATGGAGCAGAGAGGGTATATATCTGTTCTATTTTGAAGAAGTCATGTGCCTCATTTTTGTGAATTATTATTGCATGTTCTCTGAAATAATCAAATGTTGAGAAGCAGTAAATGTGATTAAGGAACTGAAGTCTATATTCCTGTGAAATAAAATGCTTAATGTGGTAATACCTGATAATGGATTGCAAAGTACAAATCAGAAATTGCAAAAATTTTTGCATGAATCATCAGTCTAATTATTAAAAAACAGTAAAGAAACATATGAGAGACAGAGCCAAAGATATAAAGATTCCCATGTTGTTATTTTGCAAAATAGGAATAGATCATTGCAATGATTTGCTATCCTGAGTCTCATAATTGTGGTCCCAGGAATAGTGAGGTGGAATGAGCAAAAATGCAGATTTGTATATACCAACTGTAAAATTGTAGTTTCCTTGAGTATTTCTTTCCTCCAAGGCATGGCAAACTCAGAGCTACATAAAAATGTTTGGGGTGTGTAGGGGTCTTCCCCCGTATTGGAGGTGCAAGGTGATTGCCCCATGCATAAAACAGCTTTAAGGGGAGCTGTACCTCACTGCAGAGACTCACAATTTCAATTGTAGGTGATCAAAAGTAGGTTATTTATTTTATGTTATTTATTCATTTTGTTTTGTTTTGTTTTGCCTTGTTTTATTTATTGGGAAGGTCCAGATGAGCACTAGGCCCCTTTTCAGTGAAAGCCCAAGGAGAAACAACGTTGATGAAAAATACATTCTAGCTTCACATTTTTGCATTATGTGTGACTGCTGAAACATACATAATAGTAATAGATAAGATATTATACATTTGTACTTAACAGCATGGCATATTTATACAATAGGCCTCAAGGATGCACTTAAAACATATTTGGAATAGTACACTGTTGGAGTGTTTAAACAATGCTGAGGTGGTTCAACAGAATTTTAAGTACATTACATGTTATAGTGATACTGCTAGATGGTAATTTTAAAAAATGTATAGAAGAAAAATGGGATAGACATGGAAATGGAAGTGTAGAGATAACAGTTTAGTTATAGTTTTATACAGCAAGAAATAAGATAATTTTATAGAAGCTATGAATTGTAAAACAGCAATGATATCTACCTCTTATACACTGCAGGCACCTGAGAGTCAATACAGAGTGAGTGAGACATAGGAAAGAAATCAATAGTGGCAGAATATTACTATAACACAACATGCAAAAGGGTTCCATATTTACATGCAGAAGACAAAGGAAAAATACAAAAGCCAAAGGACCATCTGTAGCCTGAAACTGAAGCTGTGTATGAAACAGCTGACTGTCATCATACAGCTTTTAGAAAAGATGAAACATTTTCAAAAAATACTGATGTATACAAAACAAACATAATAAACTCTAAGCCAAAGATCCGAGTGGAAAGATATCTTCAAGGATTGCACAAAGAACAGTTGCAAGAAAATAGATACAGTGAAAACTGTGATATTTAATAGTTGCAGAGAGTTCAGATGCCAGCATCTGAAGCTGTTCAAAAAATATAACACATTGAATACACATTTAAATCTGAATACAGACCTGTATCCCCTGTAATACCATACCTTCAGTATCTCCTGTAGTGCCATACATCTTACAGTGGTACCATGTGCCACATCTCCTAGAGCTACACTGACCTACTTGATTGGCAAAATAACAACACTAAAGTATTCCACAATCCTCTGGGTTCTCAAAAGCATGCACGGACTGCAAAATCGGTGCAGGAGCTCAAGCAGGCAATATGTCTGCCGAATGATGCAGGAACAGCCTGCAGGGGTGTGCACGAGCGATCCTGCACTAATCTTGCATGGACTATGCCCTGGTATACAAATCACCCCATTTGCAGGTGAAATCCATGCAAATTAGGTGATTTTTCAATCCAGGAAGCTTGCAACAGTTCGTGCAAGACTAGTGCTATCTGCAGAAATGTACTCGGTTAGTAACCGAGTACATTTCTGCAAAATCCAAAATGGAGCTGTGACAGCCCCAAATGAAGGCTGCATATCATGTAGTAAGCATGCCAATGGCCAAGTATAAGGCCATTGACACTGCAAAACAAAAAAAAATACAAAAATCAAGTTTTATTGTTTTTTTAGCCGAGCTCGGCTGTTTAAGCATAGGGCAGAGTGCGCAAATGGGATCGGGGAAAATAATAAAATAAACCTAAAATAAGGAGTCTAACTAAAATCAGTATTCTGCCATGCAAGTCATTGGCAGGCAGGAAAAACCTGGCCAGTGAGTAGTGATTGCTAAGGGGAGAGGTTCAGTGTAAGACATGTAATTATGCATTACCAGGGAATACTATGCAAATGAGGGGAAGGATAGTGAATCAGGTCCCAAGAGTGCAAGAGTAGGAATAGCTTGGTGCAAGCCTAGGAGTTAGGTAAAATCATGGGGGTGTGTGCCAGGCATACTATAAGTGGATTGGAGCCCTGTGGCTCAGGTTTGCTCCTAGCTTTGCACAGCTAAGATAGGGGGTATGTCTAAACCTGCCTAGCACTCTTTACAAAGTCTAAGCTGGTGTGTGTGCCACGCACTGGGTTTTACAGGAAGAAAAAAGAAGTTAAACCAGGAAATAGCAGCAGTGTGCACATTTGAGCACTCCGTTTGCACGACGTGCACACAGGCTTAAACAGGAAGGCAATGGGAAGTGAAAACAGCAGTAAGAAGGTAATCAAGGAGAACTAGCTTAGCTGGCAGGTGAAATGTATCAGAATTAGCCAATTGCACAGACAGCTGACCAGCCCAGCCCAGAACACTACTATAAACTAAGCAAACACCTTCCCCTCTGGTTTTTCCCACACTCTACACCACTGGTATAAACAAGCGGGGAACTTTTAACACTCACAACAGCAAAACGATAGGGGCTGTAATAGCTATCATATAACATGTGGAAGAGGCTGAGGGTGGTGAGGATGTGAATGTTGTCGACCAACCCACAGTGAGAAGATGGAAAATAGTGTACAGACCCAGGGTAACCTAACAGGAACTACATCAGCTGGAGATAGTGGAGCACTATAGGGTGGACAGGGACCTCCTGCAGCAAATTGTTGAGCTGTGCCGGCCACGCCTGACACCCAGAACTAACAGAGGGGAACCCACCCCAGTGGATACCAAGGTATGTGTAGACCTAAGAATACTAGCTACAGGTACCTTCCAAAGGTCAACTGGGGATATGATGGGGATTTCACAGGCATCAGCATCCAGGGTACTTCACCAGTTCCTGGATGCCATGTCAGCACATGTCAGTGAGCACATATATTTCCCCAACACCCATGAGGCGTTGACCAGCAATATGCAACTGTTCCACCAAATAGCAGAATACCCTGAGGTAGTGGGTGCAATAGACTACATGCACATATGCATCAAAGCACCACCCGGTGAGCGGGGTAGGGTCTTCATCTACTGCAAGGGCTTTCCTTCCATCTACTGCCAGGTCGTGTGCGATGCCCAGGGCATAATAATGAATGTATGTGCTGGCTGCCCTGGAAGCTATCATGATTCCCACATCTGGCATCTGACGCAGCTGTACCAGAGATTTGCTAATGGGACATCTCTCACAGTCACCTAGTGGGGGATGCTGGATATGCACTGGAGCCGTGGCTGATGACACCCATCAGAAATGCACACACACCTGAACAAGAACTCCATAATGAGGCACACGCACAGACCAGAATTATAGTAGAGTGCATGTTTGGGATGCTCAAGTCACAGTTCCAGTGCCTGGACACATCTGGTGGAGCCTTGCAGTACTCAGCAGCTACATATACCCAAATTATCCTTGTATGTGCAATGCTACACAATATTATCCTGTGGAAACAGCTGCAGCAGGAACAGCATGAGGCAGGGCCACACAGCCCCCCACCATTGCCAAGGCCTGCACATGCACAGAGTGACTCAGAGGAGGAACAACCTGAGCATGCCCTAGTAGGCAGAAGGAGGCATGCCCAGTATGTCCTGGCCTTGGCAAAGAGGCAACACATAGCACATACACTGACACAAGTGGGGCCCAAGAAATAACACCTCTCTCTGACTCTCACATACAGTAAAAGGGATGCCAAACATTACACTACCTGTGCCCAACCATGTGTAGGGAGTGTATTATGTACATCCAACATAGGCAGCCCTGCAGCACCACCCTCAATACCGGGACACCCACAAGCTAAGTAACTCACACATTCCAGTCAGGGGGGGGTCACATACCCAAGAACAGTCTCAGCCAGCAGGACAGGTATAGGCAAACACAAACAAAGGCTGTGCTATGACCTCTGAATGAGGCCTATGGTTACCCCCCCCCCAGGCCTACACAGACAGACTACAGCAAGTGGGATGTCAATTCTGAAGGGTAGGAAGTCAGAAATTAATATGTAGGTAATTAAAAGCTAAGATCTGTAGTACACTGGTATGCCTCTAGCCAGCATGATAGGTAAGACTACAGACTGAAATGGAGTACCCGACATACCAGTACATTCCTAGCAAATGTGTACAAGTGTCAGGTGTGCCCTCCCATCCGACGTAGAAGTGTAGTTGCAGTCAGGTGTACCCCGTCCCCAATCCTGTGGAGAAACATAGAAATAGACAGGTGTCCCCCCCCCATCCCACAAAGAAATATAGTAACAGTCAGGTGTGCTCCCCCCAAAATCCTGTGTAGAAATGAATAAATAGTCAGGTGTGCCCCCCCATCCTATGCAGCAATGTGGTAACAGTCCATGGCAAATGATCGATGGATACCCTGCAGAGACAGCACGCTACCTGTAGGTGTACAACACAAAGGTCAGCACTACAGTACAAACTACCTGGACTCGATCCACACATTCAATACAGATGGCCATACTGGGCATGCTCACACACTTAAACACATGAAGGCCATGTCTGCAATCAACAGTGGACCAGACATATCTGGCAGCCGCAGATGTTAGTACAGTCACTCCTCAGTATGCACCACAAATGTTTTGTACACACAGTGGATAGGAATACAGGCATATATGTAAGGACAACACACTATAATAAGCCAAAGGTAGACATACATAGATGTGTGGAAGAGGGTGAATGTGGCAAGGACCATCCTGGGCTCTACCACCCAGCACACAGCCAAAGGGCCACAACCACACAAGGGTCTGATGTCACACACTGTGGATACTAGCCACCGGTATCTGTCACCATTACAGAATATGTGGTGCACTTGCCAGCTGTGCAACATGACTGTTCAAGGAAGTAGTCATCTAGCAGCTGTATACACATACCTGTGGAATATGACCCAGTTTGTGCCCGAATGTGGCATGTCAACCCCTAGATGAATGGGTTATGGCCCATGGACACACAATGCCCTCCCCATAGCCCCACTATGACAAGCCTTCTGAGGTAATCTACTGTGAAATACACCTTTGGAAAAGCTGTATCCCAGAAATCCCCATGGTGTGTCCCATAACTGTGTACTGTTGTAATGTGATAAACTAGTTAGATAGAAGTTTTAACCTTAGTGGTGGCAAGTGTCTGTCTGTCTGTGTAGGCAGCAATGTTTTTAGGGTGGTCACACTCCCTATAATGGAAATGCTCTACTTTGGTAAGGCTGCTGATGTCATTCACCTAGAAATACATCCCTGGAAAGGCTTGTATCCCAGTAATCTGTGTGGCATGTCCCATGACTGTGTACTGTTGTAGTGTGGTAAAATAGTTGTGTAGGAGTTCAATTCCCAGACATGGCAATCGTCTGTAGACAAAGTAATGCTTTTTAGGGTAGTCACACTTCCTACAATTCAGATGCTCATCTTTGGCAAGGCTGCTCATGTCATCCACCTAGAAATACATTTCTGGGTAGCTGTATCCCAGTAGTCTACATAGTGCATCCTATAACTGTGACCTGCTGAAGTGTGATAAATTAGTTAAGTAGCTGTTTTAATCCCAGACATGGCAGGTGTGTGTCTGTCTGTGTTAAGAGCAATGCTTTTTAGGGTAGTCACACTTCCAACAATTCAAATCCTCAACTTTGGCAAGGCTGCTGATATTATCCACCTAGAAATACACATCTGGGAAACAATAGCCCAGTAATCTCCATAGTATATCCTATAACTGCATACTGCTGTAGTGTGATAAATTAGGTAGGTATCTGTTCTAATCCCAGACATGGCAAGTATGTGTCTGTCTGACCCTCACTGTATAGAAAGCAATCCTTTTTAGGGTAGTCACACTCCATACAATTTGTATGCTCTACTTTGGCAAGGCTGCTGATGTTATCCACCTAGAAATACACCTCTGGGAAGGACATACCCCTCTAATCTCCATAGCACATGCCGTAACTGCGTACTGCTGTAGTGTAATATAGACCTCTGTTAGGGGTTCTGTACCCACACATATAGGTTGTGGATGTTTTGTGTGTGTTTCAATGTCTGTGTAGGGAGTAATGCATTTTAGGCTAGTTACACTCAGTACATTTCCAATGGCCTACTTTGGCAGTCCTGCTGATTTTATCCAATGTGAAATACACCTTTGGGTAAGGAGTTCTCCATTAATCTCTGTGGTGCATCCTATAACAGCTCTATGCTGCAGTGTGATATAGATCTCTGTTAGGGGTTCTATACCCACACCATGTTGGTTGTGGATGTTTTGTGTGTGTTTCAATGTCTGTGTGGGGAGCAATGCATTTTAGACTAGTCACACTCAGTACATGTCTAATAGCCTACTTTGGCAGTCCTGCTGATGTCATCCAATGTGAAATACACCTTTGGGGAAAAAATCACTCCAGTAATCTTCACGTTGCATACTATAACTGTGTAGTGCTGTAGGGTAAGCTAGTTAAGTAGGGGTTCAATTCCCACATTGTGTGTGTGTGTGTGTGTGTGCGTGTGTGTGTGTGTGTGTGTATGTGTGTGTGTGTGTGTGTGTGTGTGTGTGTTATAACTGCGAAGTCTAAGTTCTTCTGCAACAACTGGAGAGGCCACAAAAGTACCTCACAAAGGGGATCCTAGGCCTTAAAAACCTGTCCTAAATGGACAGACTCAAAATACTCCAACTATTCCCTGTGTCATATCACCTACTTAGAGGCAATCTCTGCTTGACTTACAAAGCCATTTCTGACCCAGCTCTGTTAGAAATGCTACAGCTAAAGAAATCTCAATCCCTCCACACCACACACGCAAGAGACCAGAACCTCATTACCACAATCAATAGAACATGCTGGAGGGACAGCTTCATAACCCAGAGACTGCCCATGCTATGGAATAGACTTCCCATACATGTCAAGCAGAGCACATCACTGGCCCTCTTCAAGAGAAATCTTGCTGAGTGGATGGGAAACAGAAAATTCATCCCAGGGATCACTCCAGTGGCTCTACTCGACAGAGATACTGGGAATTAAGGTTGGGTAGCACGATGCCAAGGGTAATCCTATGGGCTAGGCTTGTAAAGGCTCCAAGGCCTTTAGCCTAGTACACGCTTATGAACCTATGAACCTAGCACTGTAGTGTAATAAGCTAGTTAGGTAGGGGTTCAACTCCCAGATTGTGTGTGTGTGTGTGTGTGTGTGTGTGTGTGTGTGTGTGTGTGTGTGTGTGTGTGTGTGTGTGTGTATGTGTGTGTGTGTGTGTGTGTGTGTGTGTGTGTGTGTGTGTGTGTGTGTGTGTGTCTGTGTGACACCTGGGCCCAATGTGGGGTGGGTTTTGCAAATGTCTTTTATGGTGGCCCTATATCACAATGTCCACTGTACAGGGATAACAAATGTAAAATAGCTGAGAGGCTGGGGTGCAAACCCATACCCATACATGTGACACCACGGCCAGGCAATCACAGTTAGCAATCCCAGTATTACCCAGAGAAAACTCTCAACCCATGTCACATATACACACACACACACACACACACACACACACACACACACACACACACACACACACACACACACACACACACACGCTGAGGCAACAGCCAATATGAGTGTAGTACACTGCATATTGGTGACTGATAGTAACTATGGAGTGATTGCAGTAGCCTACAGAGGGCATGGCACCCTGTCCATCTGTCCAATAGGCACATACATGCAGACAGTGCACCTTCTCCATGTTCCCCACTGGATACCTGCAACACCTGTGGTGCCATCACATGTGACCCACAAAGGACATACCATGCCTGAAAACATGCCCTGTATGGGCAGATGCCACTGACACCATGGAATGCCATTAGCATGCTATCAATGTAGGTGCAGGGTTAACCTGCTGTACATTACCAGTTCCTGCCACAGGTGGCCAAGACTGGCACATCTGATGATAATCTGTGTACACAGCATGGGCCCGACACCCCAGGTACTGTTCCACATGTCACTGTACATGCATGTGGGAGGTGTGCACATCCCAGATACTGTCCATGTCATTGACTAGGAAATACATGGCAAGCGATGCACAGCATTGGCCACACGCAATAGCCACCCGGGTGACTGGATGGCGGATACAATACCCACCTGTGTGGGCAAATGCAGAAAACACAGGTCTGAGCCACAATGCTGACCATTGTCATGTGGCCTGATGCCAAGGTATACCTATCACCTAGCCTTGTATAGAAGTCTGACACAGTTGACCACCACATACCCGTGCAGAAATGCACCCATGCATGTCAGTACTGGCACTCTGTGTGTTTGTGTGTGGGTTGTATGATGTGTTTGATCACATCCACACTCACTACAACCCCCAGTGGCATACTGAAGCATGCTGTCTGATGTCAGACATCTCCCCATACCCTTTGCCCATATAACCTCTGTATGACCCGTGTGGTGCATGTGATGCCTGCACAGTAATGTGTTCTGGCAATCTCACTAGTGATGAGCTGTATCCCTTGCCCTGCCAAGTGTGTAAATGTGTGTTCATCCTGTGAGAGTGTGGCTGTGTTGATGCTGGCACCTGTTCATGTGGATAGGCACATGGACATCACCTACCATATAGCTATCATATCCCTGTTGCAGATGTCACTCACCATCACATATATGTTCTGCGGACACCACAACAGGTAACCTATGTGGCGCATCCAACTGCACAGGACTGTGGTAGCACTACATAGTCATCAGGTCTTTGATACCCTGCGCTGGTAGGTGTGACACAAACATGCTTAGGTTTTACTCTCTCACCTCTCCCAGACTTGTCGATACCTCCGTCTGCCTTTCTCACTCCCTCACTGGTGGATGTGGAGACCTATACCTGCTTTTCTTAGGCAGCAGCATGTGTATTTTAGGTAATGCTCATGATCAGCTGATGGCATCTACATGAATTGCAGCCCTGCCCTAGCTGATTGCATGTGGAACAGCTGTGGTAACATTACCATAGCCAATTGCATGGAAACACACACCAATATCTAGGAACATCATGTTTGTGTCGGTCCTTTTCATTCACTGTGAGCAGGAACTCATTCTATTGTTTGGCAAACAGCATCTCAGATGGAGTGGGGATTTACCTCTGACAACATACACTGTGGAAACAGGCCAACACACAGGAGGGGGATGTGCCTGACCTGACTACAGACTGTACAGACTGTAAGTGCTGCTATACTGCATTTAGAGTAATGTTGGTTTAACAGGGTGTGTGCAGATATGGCTGTCCTACATGTATTAATACCTGCCATATAAGCTGCATGTTTATGAGGGCTCCCCATCTGTAGAGTCAACTGCAGACCGGGCAGTGTGCGGTGCCTTTAGTGTCATGTGTTACCCACAGAAGATGTATCTGTGAACTGCAGAAGGTAGTGTGAGGATTGCAGTCTGTAGATGGTGAAAGCAATGACAGTTACTGACTTCATATCCCTCATAGGACATATGTCGCAACAAACCCTGTTACAACAGTAAATGTATGAAGTTATCACAGCAACATGTCAATATTGGCCCTGTGTATGTGCTTCCAGCCATAACTCAGTCAACCTTTGTACATATGTCATGCATTAAGAGGTGCATAGGTGCTGTACACCATAATTAGTGTCATCCTATCTGATAATAAGCCAGTGAGATATCAGACTGCTACATATTATGTACACTAGGGGTTATATTTGATGACATAACCTGGACATACTGTAGTTGTTTGTACAGTACTGAGGTCTGTGTACTTATGGTGAATGTCAACAGTGTGTGTATTGTTAATATGTACCTTGGCCTATGTACAGACTGTGGTAGTTGTCATCGTCCTAGGTCCCGTCCTATCTGATGTTATTTTACATGCTGCTCCACTGTATGTTACCGTATTGGCTTACATGTTTGTAGGCCATACACACACATGTCCCACACCACAGTCAGCCATCAGACCAAACTGTGTAGTGGCCCAGTATATGTAGGGTTTGTGTGTGAGTGGCACATATGAGGGTGGTATCGAACAGATAGTCCATATACTATAATGTTATGCTAGCTTGCCATATTAGGCTGTGGCTGTGTTCTCACTGGTTGTGATTATGCACTTTCACACAGGTGTATCTTACCCTGTGCTGTGATATGCCTGTACAGCCTGCTATATATGCAGGTACATGTGCATTCCCCCATAGGAGATGTAGGCCAGTGTTGAGCCTGTCTGC